>NC_143575.1:69666266-69850240 GCF_048544385.1 Mastigoproctus giganteus
TTTAGTTTATTTGGAAGAGGGACAAAGTTCAACCCAAAATCGACACATTTTTCATGATATGATTAAATTCATCAGTTAAATTAAATCAATTTAGATGAATTAAATTCATGATTTTAATTGGAATTTTAAGTTAATTTTTTTGATACGTAAGTAGTTACTACATAATTATATAAGTATGTAATGGGGAATATTTTATTTTATATGTACAAATATTTGAATATTAAACATTTTGACCGACATTTGTGCATCTTTTCACTACCGTTTATTATTGATTAGGTAACATCCTATGGCACCGACCGCAACTCACAAATACATATGTTACCTTATGGGAATGCGGCGTTCGCTTAGCGCGCTGTTTTTTCGGAACGAATTATCAGCGTTAAGCGGGGGGGTCACCTGTATATGGTATCTGAGGTCGGGTTAATCCGAAATTATTAGCTAGCATATTGCCGCTGTCTCACAACTAATGTTTTCTGTTATATTTTATTCTCATGTCTAACCTCTACCACTCCCGTATATTTTTAGTTAACAATCCCTGCAAGTGGTGCATTTCTTAATATGAGATGTTCTTAGCTTTATTATTTTTATCCCTTTCCAATATATCGCAGTTAAACTCAGCAGATATTACAGAGATAAGTTAATGAAGACGGTATATGCCTACAGTGATCTGCGGCATACATAATCAAATATACCTTGCCAAGACCTACAATTTAAAACAAAATGGTACTGATTTTGGTCAAATGGTTTTTCAATGATTCCAAATTTGTGTTCATAGAAGCACGCATTACCCTTCTTTGAAGATAAGTAAGCGTTACTTACGATACTGTTCATACTCAAAAACCCCAAGTATATTCTTGTCAAGGAAGTTTCAGTGAATTAATACTAAATAGTTATGATAAGTTGATTAGATAATCGAAGTGCTTAATAATGACACACTGTTAGATGTTGAAAATTTGATAGTAAAGTTACGCTACCTAATCATGACTTCGAACGAGCAATTCCATTCGCCAGTTATTTCCATTAAGAGATAACTACAATTCAAACCACTGTTACACTATGATAATCATCGAGGTAATGGTGCTTTAAACGGTAATCTGTTAGAGATATCTGTGCTCTCTTTAGTTACAAGTTTGTCACATCGGAAAAACTTTTACCAAGGACTAGGTTGTTTTAGAATTTTCACCGAAGCGTTAGAAAACTACGTCTTATCTTTGTTCAAGTCTTAAATCTCACGCAAACTCTGAATTTTCTTAAAGTCACTTTAAGAATATCCAGAGTTTGCGTGAGATAAACATGCAGTTCATCTCAGAGATCGACTAATTGGACCAATGTGTATTTACTTATTAAAGAAGGCTGTCCCAGCCAGCTTTCCTGGAAACCCCACTATCTATCGCAATAGAGCACAGGTAATTTCTAGCATAACATATACTACCGCTAGTTAGTTATCATTCCTGGCACAGAGAACGGCCAAGGATCGTCTGCCAGCGTACGATGATATCAAATACAGCATAAATCGTCTGCGCGTACTGATAACATCATACACAGCATCACTATAATACCCCTAATTTGGAGGATATGCCAATTCATTAGCTCATATATCAATGAAACAGCTAAGTCGCACTTAGCTGTTCAGGAGTCTGCTGGTCTTGATAAGAGGATAAGTCTTTCTCACGAGGAAATGTTTAACTGCTTCACCTTATCACAGAAAGTCGACTTTGCAATCACTGCATAAAATCACAGTCCTGATTAGTCAAGAACTTTGTTTCCACAATAACATTTGCAGCTGACGTACCCATCACATAACAATGGTGAAGCTGTAATCAAGAATAACACTGCTCAGGAAATGGAACGCAATCCATATATAGGTCTATGCAGTAATGGAATGAACGGTCAAGGTGCGAAAAAATCTCTTCTGTCTAAAATGAAACCGAGCCCACGTTCTCACTAGACATTATGAATAACAATAATCATAACCACTGTGTCGCTAAGAAAACAACAGCCAACGCTAGATTGTGGATTTCCCCTGTTAATCGAGCTTCACTGTAACATTGTATAGTAGTGCGGGATAAACATTCTTCACACAACGACAATGAAGTTTAATTTCTAACAATGCCACATTTTTCGAAATACTTTTATTTTCATTTTTTAGTTGAAATAAATTATTACACTCTGAAGTTTAATCATGCATTAGGAAGACACTCTCGTGATTTTCTGCCCCAATAAAGAGGGGTAGTTCCTCGATCAAAAACAAATAAAAGTGGTTACACTGACAAAAATAATAATCCTCTACTGCCCAAAGTGTTTTGGGCTGTAGAGGATTAAGATGAGATTCAATAAACAGAGATTCAGAAATTTTCGGTTTTAGATTTTCGTGAGACTGCCCAACTTGAGGTTTCATTGAGTACTGCTCAATAAAACCTCTCAAGTTACATTGAACAGTACTGTTCCACTTCCCGTTACTTTTCATGCTCCTTTCTTACAGCACAAAATAATAAAACAATTTATACTTATTATACACAGAGCTTCAATATTATGACTTGTCAATAATATTTAAGCTCTATAATGTCAATAATGGATACTCATTGACATTACAATGTCAATGAGTATCCATTTCTCTGATGCACTGTTTTATATTATTTCTTTATCAGAAAGGCTCAAGAGGTATACTATTAAGGGTTGTGGTTTCAATATTTATTGTATTCTGGCTGCAGAGCAATACTCGGGATTGCTCCACTGTCATTATCACTTCGTAGTTGAAACTCTCAGAAATAATATCACTCTACATTTATTTCTTTGTTTCCCATTCTTAATCACTACCAGAAGCAGCAATGAGTCTTCATACTCATTCACAAATGTCTCTCACTTTTATTGAGCCTTTATTGCTTTTGCCATAAAACTTTCTAGGATCCATACTAGAAACATTGGAAAAATAACAATGTAAACTATTTAGATGTTTTGTCAAAGATCACTTTACTGCCCCAGGTGGCATAAAAAAGTCACAGAGTTAATTTTCACTAAAAAAAAAAAAGTCACTTATCTTGCTTTAACAATAATGTAGAATACAAATCGAACACCTACAACTTTTTTATTAATTTTAATTAATGTTTTAATTAAAATTAATAAATAGTAATAATAGTATTCACTACAGTTTTCATCCTACGATTGTATATGTGGCATCTAGTGGCACAAAATGAAACTTCATTTGAAGGAAACAGTTTTGGCCTGACGTAGCCCAGTGGTCAGGAGCGAGAGTGCATAGCACGCGTTCCTTGAGTGGACCGGGGTTCAAGCCCGTGACCACTAAATACGATAAATACTGTATTTGTATTGACGATTTATTGTAAACTCTACTGACTTGGTTGTCGTGCCGGAGTATAAACAGAAAATTTATTTATTTTTTTTTTTTTAAAGCAGGGTTGCCATATTCTAACAAAGACACAGTGGTTAACATTCCAGTTTTATCATATTTAATTCATTCATCTTTATAAATTAAATAAGATAAAACTGGTATGTGAATCTGAAGTTACAATGAGCAGAAGTTAATCCTTTCGATGGAATGATACAACGGTTTGTTGGTTTTAATACAAAGCAAAAATCAACAAACTACAATTCATATACATAATATTTAATTCTATTTTATTTAACTTTTAAATCACGAAAATGTTTTAACAGAGTAGTAAACAGTTCGGAGTAATGCTTTATTCTAAACAGCAGTGACAAACATAGAATAAAACATGGCATAATTAGAACGTACCAAAACTGAATTTTTATTTAAAAATAATAATAATTACACACAGAATTTCTCAAAATGATTACTTTGACTATTTGCACATTTCACCGGAAATTATCATCCCTTCAATGAGTTATTTAACTTAGCGCGGAAAAAAAATTAAAATCATATCACAAGGCTAAGATGAACGGCGGAGATTTATAAGACAGTTACATAGTGTTTTAAAACGCCCTGGGAAACTGTCACACTATGAGCAGGAGTACCGCCATGAAGAAATTTAAAAAAATTTTCCGTACATACTTATCAGGCCTCTTCCTTCTGGTTCGCTCTGTCAAGCGCTTAATGATTTCTAAGTATACACTCCTATTGACAATGTGACCTCTTGATATAAATTCCTAAATAATATACTATGTCTTTATAATCAAAACATAATTCTGATATAATAAAATCATTCTAGTATTCCTGCACGTCTTAAAGATAGCGCCAAGTTTCATCTTCTATCACTGTTATGTTTATAAATCCTGGATCACAATCACAAATTTCAGCCAGTTCTTTTGGAAGTTCACTTCCCCCCTCCCCCATCTGATATGCTGTTGACAACTTGGGAATAAAGAAGTTGCATAGGTTTTTCATTTTTAAAAATCAAATATAATGCTTGGCAACAACATATGATATTCCAACTCTAGAAGTTCTATCTTCAAAACTTACTTGACGATCGATCTAAATAATGCTTCTAATGCGGCAGCAAGCTCATCATTTCTCGAAGAGCAAGGTTTACAACACAATGCCAGTACACGCCGAACTAAACAACCTGCTGTTAAAAAAATCGATCGAAACATTCTAGTTTGTAATATATATATATATATTCTCCCTCCCCCACGATCGATGTTCAGATAATTTTAACAAATACAGTCTTGGAACTTTTTAAATCTACCCTGTCTAATTCTTATTCGAAATGCCGTTTCTTTTCAGTAACCTGTTGTTTCAACTGTCAGGTGGAAGAATGTTATGCAATTTCGTATTTATTTGTTTGTCGAAATGGCAGGTGTGCATTTTATTCTGAGCTAACCATGTAACTTCATGTGCGGATCGATGTTGGGTATGGAGGGGAGGGGGAATCCCCATCTAATCACGAAACGTAAAATGCATTTCTTGCCCAATAGAAAATTAAGAGGGAGAAGAGAGACAGAGAGAAAATTAAGATAGAGCATTTCTTTCTTACAAACTAGACGTTGAAAGACGTCATCATCGAATTGTAGATTTTAAAACACAACTAGATTCAACATTATTCTTCCACAGTGAAATCTCGTTGATAATGAATTAATACAAAACAAGGGCCTTTGTTACTTGTGATGTATATTTCAGTATACCTTTAGCGTATTAAATTCATCAGGTCAACCCCCCTCCCCCCAACCACACACTCTTTGTTACAATGACGTTAATAACATATCAAAGACTAGCCCATGTCATATGCGAACGTGTAAATTCGGATCCTTTCGAGAACAATCGCGACAGAGCAGTTCACAGAAAGCCAAATGCATTAATCTTCTATAAAATTCAAAGAAAAATAATCTTTAAACAGCGGAGGGGAAAATTAAACAAGAGAAGAGGGAACTACCATGGCTTTCAGCCATAATAAAGATCACAGATAACGGAGTTCATCAACTTTATTATATTTTTATAGATGATGTATATAATTAAGTGTACCGCTTTGGGTGCCAGCAAGCACATAGTACTCAACGAGATGAAATAAAACTTACGATTTCACCATTACTAATATTTAGTCCTCTGAGTGTTAATAGTAATTTTAAATAAATATATAACCGCATAGTACGAAGTTATTTTTAAAATGCTGGACTGACATTACATCCGTTTATGTCAGTTTATCTTCCATGTTGTTTGTTTGTTGTTTATTATTTGGTTTTTAGGAGCATTAGCAACTAAGGCCATTTTGCTCCGGGGATATGCGGTGGTCATTCCCTGACCTTTCCGCATCCTCCGTATTTGGTGTACACGGGCTCGAACCCCGGTCTAATCAAGAAGGGTGTGCTACGCACTGCTGCTCCTGCCCACCTGGCTACGGAGGCGCCTTATCTTCCATGAAGCACTTTTGGGCGTGCAGTGTGATACTGCCATCATATGAGAGAAGTTACATTAAAACTGCAATTATCATTTGTATTAATCGAGATATATAATTGTAGTAGTACTGGCATATTGGTCATATGAGAAAAAATGAGGACGCCATCAGAGTTTAGCTAACAACACTTTTAAAGATTTAGAGACTTCAATTACGCCATCAAGCAGATGCCCAATTTACAGGTATTCCAATTTACAGAATATCTCTAGTCCTAGTCTCTCGTGTGAAAAATATCCTTTTGTGCCCCCAAACAAATGCTGTTATTATCTACATTCTTTCCAACAGATCTGTACCCATCCTAAAATCAGGTTTCCAAACCTATATTCAGTATTCCAGATATGGTCTGACCAGTGCCTTGTACAATGAACAATATCGTGTTGTGCCTGCTGGCAAAGCTCCTGTATATTATCGACAGAACCTGATGGGCTGCCCTAGAAACTAGCGATGGACATAATCGACTGTTAATTATTCAAGCAATAAATGTAAATTACTGAAATGGAAAACAACAAAAAAGAAGAAACGACAATGGAGGGATTCGAACCGATATTAACAAAACAAAATTTGCCATCATGTGCCACTAGTACTACCAGTGGCAAATGATGGCAATTTTGCAACAAGCAAGCCTACCCTTCCCACTTCATCTATCCATCCCGTCTCACACTTTATCCAGTTCTTCCTTGAATTTATTCAAACTACCCACCTCCACAACACTAGATGGCAGTTTGTTTCAACAATCAACCAGCCTCTGGCTGAAGGAAAATTTTCGCGCATCCGACCTACAACCATCCTTCCTCAATTTGAATTTATCCCCCCCCCCATGTGAGCATTCTGAGCAAGAGGAAGGGTTCCATCAGCATTGAGGTTATGCAATCCATTCAAAGCTTTAAATACCTGGATCAGACCTTCTCGCTGGTGCCTAGTCTCCAGACGCTGCAATCTGCAAAACAGAACCCTTTCCTGGTTAAAGTGCCCTCTTGCTCCCCTCACCAACCTTGTTTCTCTTCTCTGCACCCGTTCAAACAGATCCCCGTCTTTCTTAAAATGAGGCTTCCAGACCTATACGCACTGTCCTAACAGTGCGTCTACACGGCGCAGAAATTTCATACCTGACTGCACAATTACCACCAAGTCTTTTTCATTCCCCACTGCCCTGAGTGTAGTTCCACACAGCTAGTACAATGTTATGAGATTACTTCTCCGCAAATGAAGTACTTTGCATTTGTCAAGAATTTCGATTACCACTTCTCAGCCTAACTGCCTAATTTTTCTATATCTTGATGCAGTAGTATACCCTGATTACTGCGATTAACTACATTACCAACATTCGTATCATTTGTACTTCCAAACTTTGACAGCAGGCCTGATATGCCTTCATCAATATCATTAATAAATATAGAAAACCGATATGCCCACCACTGGACCCTGGGGGAAGTCCTGAATTAGTTCAAGAAGACCAGTGCCCAAGGACAATCGCTCTCTGTCTTCTCTCAATCAACCATCCCTTTATCCACAACAGTAACTTGCTATCAAGGCCCCACTGCTCCATTTTGTACAGCAGTCTTTTATGCGAAACAGTGTGAAAAGCTTTTCTGAAATCTAAATATATGATGACAAAATTATTGTTTGCATCTAGTTCCTTTGTTAGTGTGTTATAGTATACAATCAGGTTTCTTGGACATGATAACAAATGCATGCTGTGACTGCAATATAACTGCATTCCTGTCTAGATGATCCCGCATTACCACTTTAACCAGTGAGTCCTTATTTTCCCGGGAATAGAAGTCAAGCTAACGGGTCTGTAATTACTCACATCTCCTTTTGATCTCCTTTGTGAATTGGGGATACCTCTGCACATCTCCAGTCTATAGGGACCCCTCTGAATACAAGGATGCTTTCATATAACCATGGCTAAAGGTTTGCTTACCTCTTTTGCTCTCTCCTTTAATATTACCTCCCCTGAATAAGGAGTCACTAATTAAAAGACATTTGAGACAGACTAGAATATGTATGCTGTAGTTCTGGACTGCCACTTGTGTATTATAATAATAATGAGAATTCTAAGGAATTCACAAAGTTTGTCAGTTATATTATTGTTAGACGTAAGACATTGAAATTTGAATATTTTATTAAATGTTCTTTGAATTTGTAAGTGTTAATAAGCGATGAGGTTTATTTAGATCTTCTTGACGTACTATACTAAGCATATGGGCTCAAAAGTGGAAAATGAGGTTTAATATTGATAAATGCAAGGTACTGCATTTATCAGTGAAGCTTAGATTAATGGAAAATTGTTGAAGCTAAAAGTGAAAAAGGAATCTGGAATGGATTTGTTTTATTAGGTAATATTAAAGGAGAGCAAAAAAAAGTAAGCAAACCTTTAGCCATGATTATATGAGAGCATCCTTGGATTCAGGGGAGGTCCCTATAGACTGGAGATGTGCAGAGGTATCCCCAATTCACAAAGGAGATCAAAAGGAGATGTGAGTAATTACAGACCCGTTAGCTTGAACTCTATTCCGGAGAAAATAAGGAGTCACTGGTTAAAGTGGCAATGCAGGGTCATCTAGACAGGAATGCAATCACAGCATGAATTTGTTATCATGTCCAAGCAATCTGATTGGATACTATGACACAGTAACAAAGGAACTAGATGCAAACAATAATTTTGTGAATTCTAAGCTGGACATTGATAAATAAAACACATACATTCCAGATTCCTTTTTCACGTTTAGCTTCAACAATTTTCCATTTTCCAACAATTCTCCAACCACCAATCCAAGACCTCTAGATCCGCTGGTAGTACCCCAGCCAACAACACTTGAGTAGCATCATTAGACATGATCTTACATACATTGTACATCGTAATAAGCACAAACATCTGTGCTTATTCCAATAGTGTTTGTCCCGCATTGCAATATAAACTCCTATCAAGTCTGTGTACGTACTACACACAGTGCATACAATAATACCCTGATTCGTTGTAGATCCGCCGCCTTCTCCCCCACCAGCCAAGCAACACTGCAATAATGGCGATGAAAACGCCTAAAAACTTTACGTGAACATATCACTTTCTAAATACAGTCCATTTACTGTGATCACGAAAAATGTTATAATTCATGCAATGTTATCACTTTCATGAAGTCCAGAGCAGACGTATACTAATACACAAAAAAGCCGTTTATTATAATTAGCGCTTCGGTTTATGTTATTGCTTTTTTGCCTTTTGTATAGCGGTTTAGGCATGTGCAACAGAAGCGATTACATAACATTCCGATTTGTTCTGTACTCCGACATGTTGCGTGTCCAGGTAACGCTGTTGCTTCATACAGTTCCTATGGTTGTCGGTGTCGTTACTCCGTGAAAGAAATTACTCTATATGTATTCCTACCAACTTGACCGTTTTACAGTAGAGCATTAATCCTTTTCTAATTCTTGATTTTAATGTTTTATTTGTCTTCGATGGTTTGTGTGGATTTCCAGAAATATGGACAGTTTCATTTTTATTAATGACTTCCTCGAGGAAACAGTGGACAGACAAATTAAAGTCTTTCACACTGCTTGATTATAATGCATTCTTGCAGTCAGCGTACGTTCTACGTACACATTTCCGCTTTTCAATTCATAAACAGCTGCATTCTTATTTCTTCGGGTTTTTTTTTTTTTTTTCCCCCATCAATTTAGCTGTGTCCCGAAGTGATCACAATAAGCGACGTCCACTGTATTTATAATTACAAAAATAAACAAATCTGCGTATATAAGTCGTTTAAAAATTCCTTAGAAATTACAACGTTTGTGAAGCAAAGGGGGGAAAATCAAAATTATCACAAAAACAGGTCTTGATTTATGGTGAGCTGTCGAACTTACCGAATTATGTTACTGAATAATTAATTATACGAAGTAATTTAAATAAAAGAGAGAGCTTGAATCTTTCTAGAATTCAATATACTGTAATATTAAACAAAGAGAGCAGTCTATATTTTAAGTTAGCTCACTGCAAGAAGCAACAATTCAATTAAAGTTCAGAAAATGATTCGAATATATTCTCTTCTCCATGACAGGCAGCTCTTAGCGGACATGAGTTCCTCCAACACTACTATATGATCATCTATTGCTTCAAAGCATAATATCCTCAGTGTTACAATTTTAAAATGAATATTTTTGTCTCATTTAATTAATTTTAAGACACTATCAGTGACCCTTACGTACGGAAAATAGAGCAGTTTGGTTTATTATTAGCGCCTAACACAAGCACGACTAACAGGTTGCAGAGGTTCCTATTTCCAAAGGATAGGTGATGAGAACAACAAGATAAGTTCACCAGTAACCTCGAAAGTAAATAAAGTTCAGAAGCAAGTATTATTTACTAAAGATGTACGAATGCTGAATTATCAAAATATGATAATTCAGAGTTATAACAGGACCTTATCGTACTAAATGATACCACATGAAAAAGAGTATATATATAAGAAGAAGAAATAAGCATTAATTTAAAGACGGTATATGAATCTTTTAAACATAATGGAGTAAATTACAATCCCATTCATTTTGAAACCACCTATAAACAAATGTGTAAGGTCTGATTATCATCTTTTCTACCACTGTAGCTTTTATTTGTAATGGCTAATGTTTAAAATGTAATGCGTATACTATGATATTTTTATAAACGACATTAGGAGAAAATGAAATCATGATCGAAATTCGCTTTCGGTGTGATCAAATTCAATCAGAATGTGCGTGCAAATGTTAAGTAATAACTGATATCAATCACAGCTGACACACCGGTATTCCAAGTAAAAGCACTGTGGATCAATGAGAATGTGTTCCTGATGGTATATTATGAGCCAAAAAACACCCTACCGTTACAAAAGATACATCTGTATGCTCACATAAATGATTAAAACTCAACTAGGAAAATCTGTTCGAAAAGCCGGTAATGCTCCTTTATGTTACAGTAGCGTGATGGTTTTATTGAAAGAGCAAATGCTTATAGTGCTCCTGACATAACGTGAGATGTGTTGTGGAAAACCGAAATTGACGATGACGTCAGGAGACTATTTATCAACTCTTTGATACTGTTGGTCAGCAGTCTGAACAGCAGCACGGTAGAAGGCGAACAACTAACAATAACGGGGTAATGTGAATGGGAATTTCTTTCGATGAAATAAATTCTTAAGATTCAGAAAAGTTCATTTCTTATATCCAGTTCGCTGTCATAAGCGCGATATCAGTGAATCATTTAATCCAAAACTTTCTTTTTCAAAATGCTCTTAAGTTCTTCTTCTGACACAATAAAGTATGTGAAATTAAACATATTATGTGTGATAAAAAAAAAAAATAATAAAATATATATATATATATATATATATATTTATTTATTTATTTATTTATTTTATTATTTTTTTTCCCGGTTTTTCAGGACGAAAAATCCGTAAACTTGGATTTTTTGTCCTGGAAACAGGCAACTCGACCACAGAAAACACGCAATTTACAGACACAATATACTTCGCCTCGTAGCCTTAATTGATTTTCCGCTTAACGCACGCATTCCCAACTTCTGAGTTGCAAAGTGCCTTTCAACCAAAGTATTACAAATTCTTGTTCATCATCAAAACTAACAAAGGGAATTACATGCACACAAAATTTTGTGAAGACAGACTGAACAAATGAAGAAATTCCCAATTCTGAAACAAAATAACATGAAGTTAACTTAAGAAAGAAACAGACTACTTTAATGACGGTGTCCGTAAAACTTCCATGTCTCCATTACTAAGTCAATTTGAAGAGCGTTTTCTTTGCATTTTTGTTTTCTCTCATGCAAATTCTTTGTAATTACGTTACAAGGATACACTAACCTAAATTTCACAAGCAATTACAGTTCGTGTTTTAGAGATCACTACGCTTCCCCATCAAATAGTTCATCAAATAAAAAAGCTTTTATCGTTTTACAATAAATCAATGCTTCTTAAAGGGGGAAAAAAACATCTTTAATTCAGAATACATAATAAGCTAATTTTGTGCAAGAGTATGACGAAAAAATAATACAATTTTTCTGAAAAACAGGCGAAAAAAAGAATACAAATAATACAAAATTTCTTTTCGGCGATTATAACAGCTCGGTGAGCTCAGTTATCAAAGAAGTTCAAAATGAAAGCGATGCTGTTGGTTCAGCTGTATATTATTACCAATACAGCTCAAAGGTCAAATTCTAGTGCAACGTAAAGGAAGAAAGAAGGAAACAATATATAAAGTGATAATAGGCAGAGGAGAATGAGTTCAGATTAAGGAACTGTGAATCGTATTTTTATTCTTATGACGCGAACAAGTTAAAAATTAGTGAGTTCACCGTTATTTCAAATTACATGATAATGTGAATCTAGTACGCATAATTTGAACGGCGAATACAATAATTTTTAACTTGATGTTCACGTCGTAACAGAAAACGCGATTCACTGAGTTTGTTAATCTGACTCCAGTCTCCACAATGTTAATTAGCAATATACTATGCAACCAATCCGAACCGGAAATACTTCAAGCAATATTAACGAAGCCTTTTTCACTTTTATTATATATCACAGTTATAATAATATTCCTACATTTAACGTGAAAATACCACTATCGCATTAATCTAAATTTAATACGCAGCCATTAAATAACACTGGTCAACACCAAAAATGTTTCTGGCTTGAAAACAGTCAATTCTTTCAGCATGGGAAAAACGAATATAACATTTAAAACTCTTAGTTAGCTCTCGGTTCCAAGATATAGCCTCTTTTATGATTTAGGGGAATGGTGTATACTAGGGAATTTTGGAGTCTAGAGGATAGATAGGTTGGTAACACTGAAACAGGAACCGATACTACATTTTATATATATATATATATATATATATATATATATATATATATATATATATATATATATATATATATTTGTATTTCTGTGTATCATTTACCTTGCAAGTGATGTTATGAGTGACGTTCATTTCATTTTTTTTTTTTTTTTTTTCAGGTTTATGGACAAAAATTAAGAAAAAAGCCAGGATGCCACGTAAATGTGTTAACAGTGTTGACAAATTTGTTATGTGTGTGGTGATGTGACATTTTCCACTCAAAAACGCCAATTGACTCCACTTGTGAAGACAGCCTACTACCATCATTTTGGCTGTAAGGTAGGGGATGAAGACAAATCCTGGGCACCTCATACTTGATGCAATACATGTGCTGTAAATCTCCGTGGATGGTTAAATAACAAACGGCGTTCAATGCCTTTTGCCATCCCAATGATTTTAACGGAGCCTTCAAATCATATAAACGACTGCTATTTCTGCATGGTGCCTCCTCTTCAGCACGGCATGTAAAAAAAAAAAAAAAAAGAAGTGAACTGTGGAATACCCAACATCTCGTCAGCTATCCGACCAGTGGCACATGGAGATGGTCTGCCTGTAGAAGAGTACACTTTGGAGTCTGATGAAGATGGGGACAGTGTGAGGAATGATGATTAACCTGGGCCTTCAACATCACAGAATCCTGATGAACTAAAGGTGAACTAAGTGATCTAATTCGAGTCAAGACCTAGATCTATCGAAAGATATAGCAGAACTTCTGGGATCAAGGCTCAAACAGTGGAATCTTCTGCAACCAAATGTCAAGTTGTCCGTATACAGGAGCAGGCAGAATGCTTTGACTCCATATTTTTAAATGGAAAACAACCTTGTTGCCTGCTGTGATGTCAATGGTTTGATGACAGCTTTGAATGTGGAGCACAACCCACAGGACTGGAGGCTATTCATAGACTCATCCAAGCTAAGTTTAAAAGCTGTTTTGCTCCACAATGGCAACGCTCTTGCTTCAATTCCTCTAGCACATGGTTACTTCAGCTTCTTCTGGAAATTGACTTCACAAATGACCAAAAGACAAAAGGTTTATGCATAAACAGAAAATTTAAGTTAATTTTTATTGTGTTGACTTATGTCAATTGTTATTATAAAGATTGGTTTCTGTGAAACACAAGGTTTATGAGAATCATTTAGTAGCTATCTCATTGTGCATGTCGACAGGCTTGAAAGTTCCAGCGGACAGACTAGACAGTGTTGTTAATTGTCCATGTATGTTATATATTGTTTTCTTGGTTCTCAGGAATTCAGAATCTGAGCATATTTAAAAAAAGTATTGTATATATCTGTTTAATATAATAATTAGTTTCTCGGTGGCAGTGAGGACAATTTGTGAAAGTTCTCCACTAGTAATTCATTTATCGACACCCACTGGTATTGCACTACATCCGGTAGGTGCGGGACTTGTGCATTCGGCACAAATATATAACGTAAACCCGGGCCTAGAGAAGGGCACCAGCTGTCTTATATTGGAGGTAGTAAAATACCTCGCACATGTTTTTAGGCTAGATTTGTTGAGGTGGCGATGGCCTTTTCCATAGGTGACACCCTTGACTCTGGGATACAAGTACGCTATGCACCAGGAGCTCAAATATAATATAATGTCTTATATATGTGTAACGGGAATGTTAATGTATATAAAATTGTATATATATCTTCATGTAAGTATCGTTATATATATATATATATATATATATATATAATAATTGTGTGTACAAATAAATGGAATGTCCACATGAGTAACTTCTGTTGAGCTCTCTGGCTGCTGGTAGATGGCTGTTCGTTGAACTCTGTCTTTTGGGGAAAGCCGGCGATGATCAATCTCTAGGATGTGATGCTTCTGCTTACAGTGAAAGTGTCTCCTCATCGGTTTCTGCTGTAGCCTACTTGCCAGGTTGTTGTGCTGTAGCTGAGGGAATAACCATTGCACAGACCAGTTGATTTGTAATGTGAATGTGAAATGTGTATTGTAAATAATTGTATACTGTATTTTCTATATGTATGGTGGATTTGCAAGTAAATTTTTTTTTTTTTTTTTGGCTAGGGGCCGCTTTACTCAATAAAAAAAAAAAAAAATGAATGAATGTCCACATGAAGGAGACATATGAGAATATGAAATAATTCTGGAAGCAATGAAGTACAAAGACCACCAATGGCAGATCTGTGGAGACCTGATTGCAATACTGCTGAGCATGCAGTTGGGATACACGAAGTACTCCTGTTTCCTGTGTAAGTGGGACAGTCGGGCTAGGTAATCACACAACAAGAGAAAAGTATGGCCTCTAAGGCAGTGTTTCTCAAAGGGTGTACCGCGTCACATTAGTGTGCCGCAAAATTTTCCAAGTGTGCCGCGAAATCTTAAAAAAAAAAAACTAGCGTCGTTTTTATTTTAACATCATTGTCCGAATATTTTATTTTGGTTGTAAGAATTGTTTGCATAACACAAATATAATATAAGTATAAATAAAAAAATTGTTAATATTATTTTTCGTTCTATTTATTTAATTTAGAAATTTCTTCTTCTATGACTACGTAGGTGTGCCGCGAAATTTTTCTTCTTTGGAAAATGTGCCACGAGAGTAAAAAGATTGAGAAACACTGCTCTAAGGGAAAATCTGGGCCCGGGGGGAAAAAAATGTCCAGCAGTCCTCTAGTTAATCGAAGCAAAATTCTTCTGCCCCTTTACACATCAAAGTGGGACTGATGAAGAAGAAAATGGGACTCATGTTAAGGGGATGAACCAGGATGGAGAAGCTTTCGAGTACCTGAGAGGATAATTTCTACTGTTGAGTGATGCTAAGATTAAGGAAGGAATCTTTCTTGGATGAAAATTTTGAGAGAGTCCTCCAGGGTAATGAGAATGCAGTTTGGGAAGCCTTTAAAAGTGTTGTACATGACTTCCTGGGAAACAGAAGCGCTGGAAACTATGTTAAGACCGTGAGCAACCTTCTAAAAAAGTATCATCAATTAGGCTGCAAAATTTCCCTGAAAATCCACTTTCTCGACTCTCATCTGGACTTCTTCCCTCACAACTGTGGTGCAGTGAGTGAAGAGCACGGTGAGTGATTCCACCAAGGCATTTCAGCAATGGAAAGGAGATATCAGGATAGGTAGAATGCTTCTATGCTTGCTGACTACTATTGGACAGTAACAAGAGATGCCCCGGAAGTGGAATACAAGTAACAAGCGAAAGAAGGCGCTGTCGTAAATAGGCCACATTCTGAGAAAGTACTTGCGGTTCCTGTGTCCTTGTTTTTTTACGTTTTAATTAAAAACAACTGTGATTTATGTTATATCAAGAAAATTAAATATGGGATTGTTTTAATATTACTTTTCACTCCGACTACTACTGAAATTACTATATTCTTAGACAATAGCGAAAGTACTGTATCTCAAAAACTAAAGCTAATAAAAAATTTCTGAAGTCATATTCGTTTTTCTCGACCCAAAATTAGTAAAGTTTTCCTATTTTAAGAAAGGAAATAAATTCAAAGAATTTTTTTGTTGAACAGTGATAATCAAGTAATCATGTAAACTAAAAAGGTTTTAGGACTAAAAGAATCAGACTAAGGAAAATTCACTAATCGAACAAGTTGGTGCATAGCATCATTTTAGTTCGTAGTAAATCACCGAAGTAGGTGGGTGAAATGGCATCGCTTTTGTTGTATCTCATATTGTGAATGCCTTCACAAGGAGTTGCCCTGATATTGCACTATCTCGAATAAGCAACGCTTCACCAGTGAAGAAGACTAATTTTACTTATTCTCGGGGGAGGGGAGATACCGGCGAGAATAAGTAACATTAGTCTTCTCCACTGATGAAGCGTTGCTTATTTGAGCTAGTGCAATAATCACGGAAACTCGTTGTTAAGGCATTCGCAATATGAGATACAACAAAAACGATGCCATTTCACCTACTTCGGTGATTTACTACGAACTAAAGTGATGCTATGCACTAACTTCTTCGATTAGTGAATTTTTCGTAGTCTAAGGTTTTAGTCTATACTATTGCACAACACATGGCATCTTTCATATTGTGGAGCTATACTTCATAAATGGGTTGTCACTTATTGTATCACCAGGATACCTACCCGCCCACCGAAGGGTGGCGAATAAGCCTCGAAAGGGGGCCGCCTGGAGGAGCTTGATGTTGAAGGAGAAGCGTGACCTATTCGAGGAGTTTATGAGTTTAGTGGGTGTGAGTTTGAGGAGTTACTGCCCCTTTCATTCTTCGACGGCATTTCTTCTTCCTCTCCTACTATCCTCTACTTTCCTGCTTTTCTAGAGTCTAATAAAAACAGATGTGGATAAGAGTTATCCCACACACATACATAACAAGCCTTGAAACAGCGCTGTCTTGGGGCAGTCTGTTACCGAGAATAGGTGGATTTGGCGCATTATAGCCTTAGTTGCTAATGCGCCAATAAACCCCAAACCAAACCAAACCAAACCAAACCGAGAATAGGTAACAACAGTCTTCCCTGCTGGGGAAGCTTTGCCTATTCGAAGGATTCATGAGTAGACCAGTTGAATGAGTTTGATGAGTAACTGGTCCTTTCCACTTTCGACTGCATTTCTTCTTCCTCCTCTCCTACTATCACTTTCATCTAACTTTTTGCTTTTCTAGGTCTAATAGGGACAGAGATGTGCATAACAGAGTTCATTATCCCATACCCATTTACAAAAGGTGCCGTCTGGATAGTGGTATCCGCCGAGAATAAGTAAAATTAATCTTTCTCCACTCGTGAAACGTTGCTTATTCCAGGTAGTGCAATATCAGGGAAGCTCGTGAAGACATTCCCAATAAATATTTGATACAACAAAAACTATGATATGTCACCTACTTCGGTGATTTACAACGAACTAAAATGATGCTATGCACTAACTTGTTCGAGTAATAATGTAATTAATTGTAATGCCACCGACCAGCAATTGGATATCACACGCACGTGTATTATTTTGTTTTATATTAGTATAGTTATAAAGCGTAGTTTTTAGTTTAAAAATATCTGAAAACGTTTAAATCATCATTATATTTTTGAAATTTAAGCTTTTCTTAACTGATAGTTGGCCTAAGAATTACAATATAGCTTCTCGTTGCCCTACAGTTCAACTAAAGTAAAATTTATTAAAATAAGTAAATTTAGTAAATCCATTTGTTATATATACACTCAGTGATGACTGAATTATGGTCACCCTATGCATAATGGACACTATGCAGCATGGCTCGCAGTATAAAATGCCGAATAGCTTCCTAAGCTAGAACAGTGATTATTTGCATCTGGTGAAGGTGATAAAGTAGCAGTTGTGGGACGTAGTAAAGATATCACAGGGTTTCAAAATGCCATGACAGTAGGAGATTGTACATCGGGTGCCTCCATATCGGAAGCTGCACGTCTTGTCGGTTACTCAAGTCCCACTGTGGTTAAGGTGTACAAAGAATGGTATCCAACGGGTCAAATCACCTTCCGCCGACAGAACCGTAAAGGATTACGCAAGGTAAATATTCGTGGTGAGCGAAGGGTGCAGCGCGTTGTACGGGCTCAAGAGCAGATCAGCGTGCGACAACTGACATCGCAATACAATGTTGGGAATTGCGAAAACAATATCACAAAATGATGATGCGCCGCACACACACACACAGACGTATGGGGTTCCATAGCAAAAAACAACAAATACCCTCTCCTCATCGCTGATCATCGTCGACGGCGAATGCTGTGGTGTCAATAACACGCAGGTTGTACAATGGAGGACTAGAAACGAGTGTACTGGTCGGATGAGCCCAAATACCAGGTGCAACGCGCCGAAGGACGGCTTCGTGTGTGGCGCAAGCAACACGAGTCCAGGGACCCATCATACTTTTTTTTTGGTAGTTGCTGGCGCATCGGCTTCTGTGGCCATAATGCACCTCCCAAGGTTTTTGCAGTACTTTGATCCAAGCTCGAGGCGGGATTCGAACCCGCGACCTTTGGGTTGCCAGGCAGGCACTTTACCCACCCGGCTAGCCCGGTCAGCGACACATCATACAGCGTGTCCACTACACAGGCATGTTCCGGTGGTTGCTTAATATGAGGCATGTTTTGCTGGCAAGAGCCGGACGGCTTGCCCCCATTTGCGATTAAAATATCCTCAATTTATATTGTTGAACCCCTTTTACATATTTTCCAACGCATAGTGGAAACTAGGAACGTCTCTAAGGCGGACCTACTAAGTCAAACCGGTTCCAAAAAACAAACTTCACAAGTTACCAACTGATTTCCGTCCTATATCGATCGGATGCTCCCTCCTGAAAATCTTTGAAAAGCTGTTACTCCCTGCAATAATTGACCACTGGCTCGGTGACTGACCGTCACACCTACACACCTCACTGCACCACCGATCTACAATACAAACCTTCTTGACACGCTGTTTCGGATTCAACATGCCATCAGTAACAGATCTCAAATAGACGTCATGTTCTTTGACATAAAATCGGCTTTCGACAATGTGTCAATTCACACACTGCTTCATTTATTAAAGAACTACTACAAGGCAACCGCCTCACTAATCTCCATCCTTCGCAACCTCCTTAACGAAAGGATTCTGATAATATCCTATAGTCGCTACCAGACTAAGACAAAGTTAAGAAGGAGTACTACAAGGTGGGGTATTATCTTCCACTCTTTGCACTCATCTTACAACAATTTCTAGCAAGGTTTACAAACTTCGGCTCTTACGCTGATGATTTGAAGTTGTTCGTCATCTCTGATGGCATTAAAAGCGTTCAAGAAATAAATCAAAACACTGCTGCACAAATTGATCAACTTGACTACTTAGATATGGCAGGGCTCCAACAAAATCAGAAAAAGTCCTCCCAAATATCTATCACCAAGAAACGGAACAACACTGATATCAAAGCTCCAATAAATGGCAATAAGGTCACAAATGTGTGAATGGCAATAAGGTCACAAAGGTGACCTTATTGCCATTCACACAGTCCCAAGTGAGACCAAGGTCTCACCTGGGACTGAGACGAAAACCTTACTTTCCAGGAACATTTCATATATACAATAATGAAAACATATGCAGCTTCTGGACGATCCTGCAGGAGCTTGTTGGTTGCCAAAATACGTCCCTAATAAACAAATACATTGAAAAGTATTTCACGCCCCATCAAGTATTGTAAAGAAATAAATGGCAATTGAATATTGGGTTCTGAGGTGGTTGAACAGGATCCATAGGAACCAGTTCACCATCTCCAGATCTATGCAAACATGAACATGACACCATGGAAGATCAAAATTCTGGAAAAGAACCTCATCACTCTTGCCAAACTATTAACTAATAGGATTGATTCTCCCAATGTGCAAGATCTCATCTTAGCCCATCCAAGAGAGCAACATAAACAACGGTATAGGTCGACTCTTACCAACTTTGCCTGCCTTAGAGATATGTTCTCAGCAAACATTTCAACAATCAGCAAATTAACCCCAACAAACCATTGGATGACAAGAAATACAGGAAGACTTCCATCGAAGCACCGACCTCCAGTGAATCTCGACAAACACGATCAAGTCACTCCATCTACCAGTCCATCATATGCTATCGACAGACGTATAAAATTCTCTGAAAGTTCAAGACTTTGGCTGTCATTTAGTAGACTGAATTTATATTGTAAACTTAATTAATTCTCTGTATATATGTTCAAATGTAAGTTTTCTCCCTCTTATAAATATGCATGCATACGCTATCCCAACTCCAGGCAAGTGCATTGTCAAATGTCATCTATTATCCTTTTAATGTATGTATTTTTCACTTATAATTCTATGTACACCCTTCTAGCCAACCAGCTGTACAGGGGGTTAAATCAAGCTTAATACACTGAATAATAATATGATGGTCAGAGAGTTCCTCGACCAACAGTAACACCAGACATTACAACCACCCTGTGCGCTTGGTAGCAGTACCCGTCACGGAGTAGAATCCCCAATCAGGGAGAAATAATAATAATAATCCAACTGGAAGTGCTTCCTGCACAACTGCGCTAGTGACCACCCAGGAAGGAAGAAGACGCCAACACATGAAGTGGAGCATCGAAATGAATACATACATCATGCGAGCATACTAAGAAATAACCAGGCTACAGACTGATATGACAATGTACAGGTCGCGACTACATATCAAGTGGTTGGAACGATTCTCGGATATTCAGGTTACCGAACAGTGATTAGCGGACCAAAGAAGGACCATCGTCACGAAGAACCTAACAGCTCCTGCCATCTTGGAAAAAACCAAGCAGGATATGACCGATCAACTACAAAGCACAAAGAACATGGCCAATATGGAACCAGAGGAGGAGGAACGGCATACCACGGAACCAGAGGAGGAAGAGCAAAAAAGAAATACAACCCAGAGTAGCTGAAATGGAAAAAGAAGTCGTGATATCCAGAATAGAAGACGAGTGGAAGAAGGCCCCTAACAGTATTTGAAGGAATGGACCCCACAAGAACCCACGTGATACCTAAGCAGAGGCCAAACGAAATCCTGTAGAGAGTAACAGACCACCTCAATCGGAAAATAATGCTACATTACCTTGACAACAATGGTGCAACGCTGGAGGCTATTCACACAGCCGTATACTGTGCTGCCATAGCAGCCACTGGGATTAATGGAAAAGAAACGAGCGACCAACAGCAGAAGAACCTAAAACAGAAGGAACGGCCAGCTTGGGAAAGAAGACTTCAGCAGAAGATAGAAGAATTAAGAATCGATATAGGTCAGTTGACCCAGTACCAAAAAGTAATAAAAGTAATAAACTGATTGGAAAGGTGAAGAGCATTCTCAAGAGAGACAGCGTCCACAGCAAACATGAGACCAGAAATCAGAGAATAGGAGAACACTTGGACACACTGAAGCAGAACCTCCTCGCACTCAGCAAGAGACTAGGCCAATATAAAGAGAGCTCCCAAAGGAAAATAAGCAACCGAATCTTCAATGAGGACCAAAGAGCCTTCTACAGGAAACCGGGTGAGGATGAGAAAGCAGGAAACGTACCACCCGAGAAGATGATCGAGGAGTTCTGGGAAAATATCTGGAGCAGTGAAGTAAGACAACAGCAGAGCCACCTGGATAGACACAGAACGGAAGAAAACCAAGGACATACAAGAGGTGAGAGAGAGTGGGAGATTCGAGAAGAAGTAAAACAGTCGATCAGAAACACCCACAACTGGCCTACCGAAGGAACTGATAAATCCACAATTACTGGTACAAGAAGCTAACCTGCACACCGAAACTGCTCTGCCAGGTGCTCCCAAGCACTTAGAAGAACAGTTCACTCGAATGATAAGGCATCCGGAGACAATCCCGTAGTTTCTCACTGAAGGAGTCACATATCTGAAATCTAAAGACGAAGATACAAGAAACCCAGCGAAATACAGGCCAATCACCTGCCTCCCAACGATGCACAAGATCCTGACCAGCTGCATAACCAAGAAGATATCAGACCACTTAGAGAGTCAGAACATAATGGCCGAACAGCAGAAATGATGCAAGCGGAGGAGCAAAGGATGCAATGAGCAATTAATGATAGATGGCGCAGTTATGGAGCAAGCCTACAAGAAGCAGCACAACCTATACACGGCCTACATCGATTACCGCAAGGCATTCGACTTCCCAGGAGCAAAAATGACGACATGGAGTACCATCATTAAAGTCAAGAACATCACAACCAGGCCAATCCACATCAGAAGAGGAATCTTTCAGGGAGCTGCTCTGAGCCCACTGTGGTTATGTCTAGCACTCAACCCGCTATCCACCATGCTTAACGGCAGCAAGTATGGATATAACCCCAAACAAGGAAGAAAGAACCTGTACACCCTCACCCACCTGATGTACATGGATGACTTCAAGCTTTACGCGGAAACCGAGAAGTAACTCTAGCAACTACTCTGGATCACCGAAAAATTCAGCAAGGACATCAGGATGGAATTTGGTCTAGTCAAATGCAAGACCCACACACTGCACCAGAGAAAATTAGTTGTCTGAAACTACCAGCTGCTGACTGGTAAAGAGATCGAAGCAATGACAGAAGGAGAGACCTACAAATACCTAGGGATGATGCAGGCTCAGCAGTTACAGCACAAGGAAATCAAGACTCAGAAGTTTACTGAAAGCAAAACTGAACGGAGGGCACACAGTTAAAGCCATAAACATCTTTGCAGCTCCAGTACTACCATACACCTTCTGGGACATAGATTAGACTAACACCGAGCTAGAGGATATCATGCGAGAGACAACGACAATGATGACCAAGAGCCACCAACACTACCCAAAGTCAGCAGTGGAGAGACTAATAACAGCTAGGAAAGAGGGAGGAAGGGGCCCTGATAGACCTGACAGAGCAACAGAAAACAGCGATAGTTAACCTGAACGATTACTTCGAGAACAACACAGTACCATTCAACCAGGCCATAAGGAAGATAGATAAGTGGTATGCCAACCGGGCTAGCCGGGTGGGTAAAGTGTCTGCCAGGCAACCCAAAGGTCCAGGTTCGAATACCGCCTCGGGCTTGGATCAGAGTAGGGCAAAAACCCTGGGAGGTGCATTATGGCCACAGAAGCTGATGCACCAACAACTAACAAAACAAACAAAAAAAAAAAAAAAAATTAGTGGTATACCCCACTCAACCTAAGCGAGGAACCCCCTACCGCCCAGAAACGAAGCTAGAAAGATGGGCAAAGAAGACAGTCCATGGCAGACACTACAATGATCCTCCATCAAGATCACATCGATAACATTGCTTCTGATGCATAGCTCACAAGCGGGACGCTCTTCCCCAAGATTGAAGGATTCATGACGGCCATCCAAGACCAGGTAATCAATACCAGAAACTATAGATAATCCATCGCAAAGGAGCCCGGAATGTCAGATGACACATGTCGACGATGCCACCTGGCAGTACTAGAGACCCGAACCCACAAGCTGTACTGGGAACGTGCCATAATAACGGATAAGACTATCCCGCAGAACAGACCGGACATAACCCTTGTGGACAAGATGGAAAAGGATACCTACCTGATTGACATAGCGATGCCCAACACTAGCAATGTCCAGAAAACCCATGAAGGAAAAATTAGAAAGTACACGAACCTGAGACATGAGATCAAGGAGATGTGGCATATTCAAGAAATAACGGCAATCGCGATCATCGTGTCAACCACCGGTATGGTGCCAAAGACTATATAGCAGCCTAGCAGCAATAGGGCTCCCAGAGAATATCTACAAGGAACTTCAGAAAGTCGGAATCCTGAACACCTGTAGGATAGTCAGAGATTTCATTGACCAACACCAGACATTACAACCACCCTGTGTACTTGGTAGCAGTATCTGTGACGGAGTAGAATCCCCAATCAGGGAGAAATAATAACATTAATAATAAGGGGGCTGCGTTCGCTTCTTTTGATAAAAAAAAAATACTTACAGAAGCTTTCGACTCTGTGTGTGTCTCTTCCTCAGCTATGAATACGCAGATACGTTACTATATCTAAATAATATCAGTGTAGATACCCCATAGGCAACAATTAAAGAAAAACTACGATCGTAGTGTGAAAGGCATCATTTCATCTGTATCTCATATTGTGCTCATCCTTCACAACGAGTTTCCATGTATCGCACTACCGCGAATAAGTAACGCTTCACTAATAGAGAAGACTATTGTTACTTATTCTCGGTGGGCATCATCACCCGGACGGCACCATTTCAAAGCTAGTTGGCTTTTCATCGGTGGGTGCCTTTCACACTACGATCGTAGTTTTTCTTTAAGAGTTGTCTATGGTGTATCTACACCGATATTATATAGATACAGAATCTTAAACTCTTAAAATATTATGCCTTGTTACATTTGGTTTATTTAAATAAATACGTTACATAAGGAAATCAAGAATGGTACCGCGTGTTCATGTTAGATAAACATAGCGCGTGACCACTTAAACAGAAACTTGTTTTACCAGTAAAACAAGCCTCTGTTACGTATTTCCACGTAACCCGCATCTCTCTTCTCCCAATGGCTGGTGGCGCTACTGGCTGCTGTCTATGCTGAAAGCAGTTATATGCTCCTGAATTTTATCTGGAAAATGTGGTATTAAGAAGAGTTATTTGATTTTCTTGGTGATCATCTTGTTAACGAAGTTATATTGTAGTATGATTGAGTGGTTTTTCACGATGTCAGGTAATATTTAACTACTTAAAGACATTAGGTTAATTTTAACAGTTGGAACGTTCTTCGTTCTAACCGTCAGTTGATTGTTTACCTATGCTACAGCATAGCGTAAATATTTAAAATTTTAACTGGCTATAATTTAAAATCCTGATGTTTAGAGACTGGAAGACCTTAATTAATGAGAATGGTCTTACTGTTCTGTGTGCCAAGGTTTAAACCTAAGGAAATAATGTAAACTGTAAAGGAGGATTCAATAAGCTTTGGGTAGCATAAGCCGTACTATCGTTTACTTTGTTCAAAGTTTACATTTGCTGATTCTCATCAAAGGATAATGGTTAAGGGTTCAGAAGGCGCAAAGAACAAAGGTAAGATAAGAGAAAGACATTTGGATGACAAGTTAAGGGACAGATGTATGGGTTTAGGTGAAGATATGGAAACACAGGAAAATACAATAATTATGGAAACAAAGAACAATAAAATATTGTTGGGCGGAAAAGAGTGTGATTTTGATGTCAATGGAACACTAGTGAATGAGTTTTGCTCTCACACCAGAGAATAATCAAGACATAGTGGAGGGAAGTAACGATTGCTTAGGATCTTCAAATGACAAGGTTGTTCTAGACGCAACCTGTTCAGGCAAATTGAATAATCTTGGAGAAATTAGTGGAGCTATAAATAGCGAAAGATATATGACTGGATTTGGGGATGAGGAAGTTGATAATGGAGAGGATGAATATAAAGTAAAGTGTAAAGTGTGTTTAGTGTCAAGCGGCACTAGGGGTTTCCCCCATCTCCGCGTTGCTTGCATTGTGATAGGTGTGCCAGTTTACTGGAAATGCCAGAGATTCAAAAGTGTATGGATATTGTACATGTGTTGTGTCGTGTACCATTGTTCATCTGGTCATTTAGCCGCTGGACCCCTACTGAAGCCCAACGTTGCCCCACTTTCGCCCCGTGGAGGCAGACCAGGAAACACCAGTAGACTAAGATTTACTCTGGCAGGTCCTGCCACCTAATTTCCTGAGATTTCAGTGGCTAGGACCTTACCAAAAAAAAAAATAATAAAATAAATATATATATATATATATACCCTTTATGCGCTCACGTGGAAAGGAGGCGCTAGGAATGATAGGCCGAAAGTAGTGGGCGGTGATTTTAGATAGTTTAATTTAGATTGTGTGGAGCATTCGCTTGCATACAGGTAGAGTGGGGGGGAGTAGATTGAAGACTGGGGGAAAGGCAGAGACATGGAGCCGATACAGAAGACAGCTCCAGTTTACAGTGGGGCATGCCCATGCACCACCAAAGAGTAAGAATGGGGGTGGCACATGGGGAGGATGGTGGAACAGTACACTCCCCCACCTGCCCGGGAGGGGAGGAAAATAGTGAGAGGATGAATATAGTGAAATCTACATGTCTGTGGCGAGTCATGAGAAAATAACAGATGCAATATCCACTGGAATGCAAAGAAGTTCTGGAAAGGGTAGGCCAAAGAACATTAAGAATAAAACCGATGGAACATTAACTAAACTAGATACTGAAGAGGAAAACAGAAGTGAAGGTTTGCAGATGACTGGTGGCTTGGGGATGGTTACTCCATTATCTTCCAGAAGTCGTTTTAGAGCAGTTAGGCTTCGAAATAGATCTAATAGAATGGATGACAGTTCAAGGGACACCCCTACCTCGTGGGGCACGGTTATGTCGTCATTCAGTAGATCCCCTCAACCTAGAAAAAGTGCCAAAGGTAAACGTGTGCAACGTTCCAAAGTAACAGTTTGAAAAATACTATGCACAATGTTCAGAAGGATATTGACTTAGCCAGGGCAAATAGGAATTTGGAGAAGTTGATGAAATGCACACCAACTGTTTCCCTTGGTTTGTCTCCATGCGATGGAACACAGAGTATGCTGGATCAAGGGGATTTTTACCTGGATCGTGCGCGGGAACCTGTAGATATGGCTGAGAAAATATCTTTTAAAACATTTAGTGAGCTTTCTCTCTGCCTGCGCAAGGACCTGGAAGAATTTCTTTTTCAGGAGAAAAAAGATGTTGGTATGAGGATTGTAAATAGGGTACTTTCAAGATAGCGCACACTTCAAAGTGTTCTACATGATGTTGGCATTGAAAATGAACGTCTAAAGGAGAAGGTCACTGGCTTAGAGAGGGTACTAGATGTAAATGAGAAACAACTGAGAGAGATCCAGATCAAGGAAGAGTGGCTTACTAAGGAACTGTTTAATGCTTCTTTTGTTGGGAGCAGAAAATAAATGCTTAAAGGATAACATTACATCCTTGGTGGTGAAATTGGAGGAATACAAACAAAGAATTGAAGGACTGAAAAATAAAGACAGTGATATGGTAAGGGAACTATATAGTAAGGTAATCCAGCATAGAACACCTGAGAATCAGGTGAACATCAAGGGACGAGGGCAAACTAGAGGCAGAAATGAAAGTCAGGTGTGCTTGTCTTCCTCGTCATTGGATGGGACATCCAATGACGAGTTAGAAGACTTATACAACAAAAATTTACTAAATATGAAAATCTCTAGGGAGGAAGTGAAGATGGAAATATTTGTCCGTTTTTTGTAGTATTAATAAAGCAAAAACAGGAAATAATTGGGTCCTCCGGGTGTCAAGGCGTATTAGAAGGCATTTGTTACTGCATGGTAGGATTTTCATTGGCTTCATGTCGTATAAGTTCAATGACTTTCATTTAGTTACTTTGTGCTACAATTGTCAAGGATTTGGTCATACAGCCAGAACATGTTATCACACAGACCCTGTCTGCAGTCACTGTGCAGGTATAGGACACTCCTACACATTCTGTACCCATCAGCGAGAACAACCGATCTGTTCCAATTGTAAGGCAAAAAATCGAGCTGCAAATCAGTATGTAAGGAGTAAACAGTGTCCAGAATACTTTAATGCACTTAAGTTGGTCAAAGAAAGGGCACTGCAATTTGATAACGTTAATGGCAGATATTGATAATCACTTAATTTTTAATCAGTTCAATGCAAAATCGAATGGTAACGTACGTATACTACAGATTAATGCTCAGAGATCAAAATCGGTGGCTGATGAAGTTAGACTAGTATGCAGCAGAAAGAATATTGATATAACCTGCATACAAGATATCCACTTTCAGCACGTGTACTCTGTGCAGATGAACCAGACTTAAGAGCTGCAATTGTAGTGTTTAATAAGGACATAGTTATTACTGTTATAAATTCGTTGTGCTCTTCACAGATGGTGTGCATAGAGGTAGAGTCAGATCTTGCATCATTCTATCAGACATCACTCAACAGACATTAATTTCTACATCAGGTACATGGAACTGGTTCAAAATCGCTTGGGTAGTAATTCAGTAATATTTGCGATGGATTCTAACGCAAGATCGGCATCGTGGTTTGATAGAATTATAAATGATCATGGTCGTCAACTAGATGAATTCTTGGCTTGTTGTGGATTGTTTATACAAAATCTACCAAGTTCAGATAGTACTTTCTTCACTGTTAATGGAGAATCAAATATTGACTTGACAATCTGTAACGTAAGGGCAGCTGGTATCGTGGACGATTGGCGATTAAGAGCAGACTGGGTCTGCTCTGATCATCGGGCCATTGTATTTTCTGTCAGGGACATAACAAAACTAGCTCTGTCTCAGGAACAGTTACAACGATTTGCTATCGAAAATGCAAAGTGAAATAGGTTTGACGAATATATTCATGTCCGGCTTGGGAATCTGGGTACTGGGGCATTCAGTCAGATGTCTGGAGAGAATGCAGTGGAGTTACTTAAACGCTCTCTCTCTTTGAGGTTTCCAGCACATCTATGAAGCAAAAGAACTGTAATAGGATTCCAGTTAAATGGTGGTCTGGTGAGTTAAGCCAACTTCGGAAGCAGGTTCATAAAGCACGGAAAATGTATCAAAGAAGTAAACGTAACAATGGGGAGGAGGAAGAAAATGTACTTAAAGTAGAGTATCAGAGGATACGGAGTGCATAAGTGCGTATATCTAAATCAAAATTAACTGCCTGGAGAACGTTGGTTAGAACAGTGGGCAATGAGAACCCATGGGAATTGTATATAAGCTATGTACTGCCAAGACTAAAATATAAAATGGAGATACAGCATACTCTATTGGAGGTGTTGACCAGGAAAGTACGAGTTGGAGAGAAAGTATGTCTGCGATTTTGGATCATCTGATTGGAGATTATCTCTGTGCAAGACGATGAAGAACAGATGTTGATGAAAAGGCTTAATCATGCTTACTCTGGGATACTTGACAAGGATCCCTTTAGCCTGATTGAACTCTGTAATGCAGTATAATACATAAGGAACAATAAATGCCCAGGGATGAACCTCATTGAAGGAGAGGTCATTAAACGGGCTCATCGACTGATACCAGGGATCCTTCTTGAAGCTTTTAATAGCTGCCTGCGTGACGGGGCCCTTTCCATCACCATGGATGGATGCCCTATTAAAGCTGATACTGAAGGGACCATTTAGGCCAAAGAATGATCCACGATCTTATCGACCTATTGCCCTCCTCCCTGGATTAGGAAAGGTGTTTGAAAGGATGCTGGCGAGATGAATTACTGACTATACTGAAAAAAAACCTAGGCTGGTTTGGCAGACAATATGGTTTTACTCCAGGTCGTGGAACAAAAGATGCGCTTCGGGCATTGCAAAACTATATATTAGGCTCAAACAGTATGTCCTTGGAATCTTTATTGACTTTGAGGGAGCTTTTGACTCCATTCAGTAGAGCAGCGTTCTTATGATGATGAGACTTGCAGGCTGCTTCAACTAAGATCTTTAGGGTGGTAAAGGACTACTTCACGCACGGTACAGTGACTGTTAAGTCGTCAGTTGATTCTATTGTACGAGAGGTGACGAGGGGATGCCCATAAGGCTCTGTTTTTGGACCACTAATGTGGAACCTAGTTCTGGAGGACTGGTTGCGTAGGGATTTCGAGCATACAGAGATGGTGGCTTATGCCAATGATCTTGTGTTGCTTATTGAAGGAAATACGCGGATGCAACTAGAAACCAGGTCACAGCAGGTTTTGTTTGAACTTAATAACTGGTGTAGGTTACATAAACTGACTGTATCAGGAACCAAAACAAGGACAATGGTCTTTAAGGATCAACTTTCGAGTAGAAGACCCCCGGTTGTTAGAATGAATGGGTCGAGAATAAAATCGGCAAGGCAGTTAAAATATCTAGGCATTATGTTTGACAGATCTTTGACTTTCAACTCACATGTTACTTATCTATTGGAAAACGTGAGGAAATTTATTTAGATGATTACTCGAATCACTAGAGTTGACTGGGGAATAAAAGGTAAGGCACTGAACTTGCTATATGAATGTGTATTTATCCCCATGGTAACGTATGTTGCACCAATTTGGTTTGAACGTGTAAGTGGAAAAGTATTTACTAGAAAGCTCAGTTCCATTCAAAGTGTAATGCTCCTTAGGATGTGCATGGCATGCAGAACTGTGTCGACCACAGCTCTACACATTGTGACTGGAAAATTGCCTATTGATCTGCATTTATAGTATTGTGCATTGGCTTACTTCATCCGCTGTGGCATTCCTTGTTCTTTTCTGAATATACAGGTGGACATTTTGGCAGATCAGGAGAGAAAAGACAAGAATGTGGGATGCTTTGGTAAAAGTCTGGCAGGAGTGTTGGAGTGTTTCTGATAAAGGGCAGATTACACAAGAAATAGGAGCATGTATACCAATGCTAGAAGTATAGTAAATAAATTTGATGAATTTTAAGTGTTGGTCAAGACGTCAAAGGCGGATATTGTTGGGATAGCAGAAACGTGGTGTCACACAGATATAAGGAATGCTGAACTGGAATTTGGGGAGTACAATGTGTACAGAAAGGATAGAAAGGGAGGAGATGTTATGCTGTTAATTAAGAAAAACATAAAATCAAAAGAAGTGCATCCAGTTGATATAGATGAACAGTGCACTGTTGAGTCAGTTTGGTGTGACATAAGCACTGCGAAAGCAAAAATAAGAGTAGGAGTGTGTTACAGGCCTAACGACTCGAATGAGTACAATGAACAATTGTACAGAGAAATAGAGTGGGCTAGTAAATCGGAATGTCTTATAATGGGGGATTTTAGCTTTCCAGATATTGAATGGAACTTGTGGGTTGGTCACTCACACACTAGTCAGACTTTTGTAGATTTACTGGATGATTGTTTTCTGCAGCAGCATGTTCGAGAGGCAACCAGAGAGAGTAATACTCTTGGTCTGGTTATTAGCAGTGATCATTCGTGCATTAAGAATTTGCAGATAAAGGAACCACTAGGTGGCAGTGATCACAGTGTACTGATGTGGGATTTACTTAAAGATGTAATTACCATCAGAGGTAAAGGAAAGGGTTTTTGCTTCCGTAAAGGTGAGTACAGGGGTCTCAGACAGTTTTTAAATTCTGTACAGTGGGAACAACTGACGATGTTACCAACAATAAATTCTATGTGGGAAGCATTCAAGTAATTCATCGTGGAAGCTACTAAAAGTTTCATACCTATTAAGAAATATTATTCAAGGTTTAGGCCTAAATGGTTATCTAATGAACCAATGAGACTCGTAACAGAGAAGAAAAATGCATGGGATGCATATAAATTATCAAGCGACTCAGAAGCCTATGGCAGATATAAGCTAGTCTGTAATCAGGTCACAAAAGAGGTTAGGCAGGCGAAGGCAGATTACGAGAAATCCTTTGCAAAAGATGCTAAGAAAAACAGCAAGGATTTTTTACTTATATACACTGTAAAAGGAAGGGGATGAATCTGATTGGTCCACTTGACATCGATGGTTCGACTGTTGATGATCGTGCTCAGATAGCAAACGAACTGAATGAGTATTTTGCATCTACATTCACACATGAGGAATTATTAAGGTTTGAAAATGGCAGAAGGTTATCAAATTGTAGCAGGATACTTAATGATTTTGTAATAACTGAGAGTAAAGTGGAGAAGAAATTGTTGAAGTTAAACATAAGAAAAGCACCTGGGATGGATGGGATTTATCCAGTTATATTAAAGGAGGAGGCAAAGCAACTAAGCAAAACCTTAGCCATAATTATGAGAGCATCCTTGGACTCAGGGGAGTTTCCCATGGACTGGAGATGGTCAAATGTATCCCCAATTCACAAAGGGGGATCGAAGGGTGACACGAGTAATTACAGACCAGTTAGTTTAACTTCTGTTCCGGGTAAAATAATGGAGTCACTGGTTAAAGATGCATTGCAGGATCATCTAGACAAGACTGCTGCAATAATTCAGACACAGCATGGGTTTATTAAGGGAAAGTCTTGTCTGACAAATTTGATTGGTTATTATGATGTGGTTACAAAGGAACTGGATGCAAAAAATTATTTTGATATCATATATTTGGATTTCAGGAAAGCTTTTGACACTGTTGCGCCTGGAAGACTACTGTACAAATTGGAGCTGAATGGTATTAAGGGTAAGTTGTTACAATGGATAAAAGGATGGTTAAGCGGGAGAAGACAGAGGGTGGTAATCAATGGGTGCTGCTCTTCGTGGACTAATGTTATTAGTGGAGTCCCACAGGGTTCGGTGTTGGGTACACTGTTGTTTTTTGTATTTATCAATGATATTGATGAAGGTATATCAGGCTTAATGTCGAAGTTTGCAGATGATACAAAGGTTAACAGGGTTGTTAATGACAGTAATAACAGTGTGCTACTGCAACAGGATCTAGATAATTTGGGTAGATGGGCTAAGAAGTGGCAACTGAAGTTTAACCTTGACAAATGCAAAGTACTGCATATGGGTAGAAGTAACCCCAGAGAAACGTACCAACTGTGTGGTACTACACTTAAGGTGGTAGAAAATGAAAAAGACCTGGGAGTAATTGTGCAGTCAGATATGAAGTTTACTGAGCAATGCAGAGAGGCTGCCAGGGCAGGTCATGGGGTTTTGTCAATGATATATAGGAATTTTGCTAGCAGGGAGAAGGAGGTGATTGTCCCTCTGTATAAGGCGATGGTCAGGCCATGCCTTGAGTACTGCGTACAAGTCTGGAGGCCTCATTTTAGGAAGGATGTAGATTTACTTGAGCGTGTACAGAGAAGGGCAACAAGACTGGTGAGGGGAATGAAGGGATCCTCTTACCAAGAGAGTCTTAAGTTCTGCAAATTGCAGTGGCTGGAGACTAGGCACCTGCGTGGTGATCTGATTGAGGTGTATAAGGCCTTGAATGGGTTGAGCACGCTGAATTCTGATGGGATCCTTCCACTTGTTTAGATTACGAACCTAAGGGGACATAAATTGAAATTAAGAAAGGACAGATGTAGAATAGATGTGCGGAAATTTGCCTTTAGCCAGCGGTTAGTTAATTGCTGGAACAAACTTCCATCTGTCGTTGTGGAAGTTGATAGGTTGAATAAATTTAACAGGCATTTGGAGGGAATGGTGTGATTTTTTTTTTTTTTTTTTTTTTGGCTGATGCTGCATAAGCTCATACACTTGCTTTCTTGCATCACATGCCACTACTACTACACAAAATTTTTTCCCAGATTTAAGAAATGCAGACTCGATAAAATTCAAATGGTTTGCCCCAAACGTGCAAGCTATGTTCTTATTAACTGGTCATGGTTCAATTAATGCAAAGTTGCATGATTTAGGAATTAATGAAAGATCTAGTTGCTACTGTGGCGAAAGACAATCATGGGAACATATTATGTACAACTGTGAGGAGTACTGCTATCTACGAACTGAATTGGTATCTCGGATTAGTAATCTCAATCTTATGGCAGAAGGCTGCGAGACAATTCTAGTTGATAGACAGGATGGCTTTCCAAGCCTTTGCAACTGCAATATTTCTTAGGCGGAAGACTCTTCTGCATCTGGAAGCCTTGGATTTGTAATGCGGTATGGCGTATGCCAAATTACCTAGAATTCTGTGAAATCGTGGAGGGTTGAGTCTGCTATATCCACTGCAATTCCAGCTCCTTGTGCTGGCATTTCAGATCTCAGCAGCTCCTTGTGCTGGAATCTCTGCTCTCGGCAGCTCCTGGCACTGGTATTTCTCTTCTCAGCAGCTCCTGGCGCTGGTATTTCTCTTCTCGGCAGCTCCTAGCACTGCTGGCTTTCCAACAGACTGTGATCAGATGCAGATCTTTCCAAGGAAGTTTGGACTTTGAAATTTAATTATATGTATATTTTATTTTTTATGTAATCTGATTATTTTTAAATTTATTCATATCAATCTTTTTTGGTCATGGCAGGATTTTCCCTCCCTGTACTTGGGCAAACAGGAGGAGTATATAAGAGTACTGCTAAATTATGTGTAACTGACAGTGGGGTTGCCAATGGTTGGCTGGGACCGCTTTATGTAATAAATATCAAAAATATCAATATCCCAATGGCTCAAATAAATATAATTATTTATTGTGTATGGACCTAGTGTGTATAGAACAAAGTTTAACTGATAATGTCTAACGGCAACTCTTGGGAGACCATGTGCACCCTGCAATGTTGCATTTTTTCCAGGTTAGAAACAAGATTTTCGAAGACGATAATGAGGCGCGTCATCCGGCCTGCACTGAGCACGAGTGGTTCGAGGAACACAGTGAAAACATCATCCATCTTGATTGGCATCCAAATTCTCTTGACCTCAATACAACTGAACACCTGTGGGATGTTTTGGAATGGGAGGTAAGGCATATAGACTTGCAACCGTTATCTATTCCAACACTGTGGAGAGCCTTGCAAGCAGCATGGCTGCAGATTCCTATACACGTGTTCAGACACATAGTGGAGTTAATGCACTGTGTGTCTGAACACGATTTGAAATTTTTTTTGGGATGCTCTGAATTCCGCGTGCCTGAAAGGGCACGCGGAATTCAGAGCATCCCAAAAAAAAAATTTCAAACCTCGAACAACATCACTCTAGTAATCTCCCTTGGGTCATGACCTCCACATGCCCGGAGGTCACGACTCAAGGTGGATTACTGGAGTGATGTTGTTCGAGGTTTGAGATTCTCTTTGCCAGGCATGTAGTGACGTTACAACATTCAGTAAATAGCTTCATTCATGCAGTGATTTGTTTCTGAACCAGCCTGCACTCCAACTGATGTTCTTTACAGTTTTCGGCTCGCATTTAAATGACTTGAACGTCAAATTACAGGGCTCTGGTAAGACCCTTGATGTTATGTCCGATGACATAAATGCATTTAAAATTAAGATGGGAGTTTTAAACGCGATGTCCACAGCGGCAATTTTAAATATTTCCCAAACCTAAAAAGATACATCGCTGATCTTAAAGACTGATGAGAAAACAGACCGTCAGAGCCTTCAAATGCTATATCTGAACGCATTGAGTCAAGTATAATGAACAGTTTTCTTCAAAATTTGTAAAGTTCAGGAACTGGAAGAAACTGCAAAATTCATTAAGTTTGCAGACAGTGTAAAACTAGCCGAAGTGAACCTGAAAATGTTTCAGTAGATCAACCTGGATGATTTGAGATGCAACTGATTGATTATCAGGGCAGCTCAATTTGGAAGCAAAAATTTATCGATCTCAGAGCGGATTTAGAAAATATTGAAAGGGAACGATTAGTGACGGGTTTAGTAAAGAAAACTGTAGAAAATGAGGTATTAAAAGTTTGGAATTCCGATCCTGAAACTTCTGTCTGTGCAAAAAATCTGGCAAACAGCATTGCTAACAATTTTCTCATCAACATATTCTTGTGAGTCGTTGTTCTCAGTGATGAACTTTGTTAAGTCATAGGAGTAGTATTACGGATGAAACTAGTGCCGCATGCATAGCTCTAAAAGTTAAAGTCTAAGCCTAATGTAAAGTATCTGTCATCAATGGTGCAGCAACAGAAGTCTCACTGATGTTTTATATTTATAATATAAGGGAAAGGTTTATCATTTTATATTAAATTTGTTCTGTAAGCTAAAAGTTACATTTTTGTTACTGAAAGATTTTATTGTAATACCGTTATTAAAACACCTTTGAAATAAATGTATTTTATTTCATTCATTTTTTTTTTTTTTTTTTTTTTTGTTACGCTTTTATCAAGTAAAACATGTAAAAGAAAAATAACGATACTGTACTTTGCAAAATTCCGAGCGGCACGTGAGAGTAGTTTTTTAGCCAATTCTGGCAGGCACCCTTAAAAAGGTTCGCCATCCCTGGCCTAGGCGAATAGAGACGAATGTTTTCCTTGAAGGTCCAACACAGTATTATATAGGTGATCATAATTCAGTGATCACTGAGTGATAGCGCTAGAGAACGGCCACAAAAACCAGTATGAAGCGGGACCCACTTTTTGGAAGTTATTTTTCATCAATATTTTGGTAGATAACACTGCTTACTTTTTAGCAGTGTTTGGCATCTTCGACTTTTTTTTTCTTTTTGCTTAAAAACATTTAAATAAATTAAATATATCTCAAGTATTACTATATAAACTTGATAAATGTAGTATTAATAACAATAATGGTCATTGATGAAATGCATTAATGCCACGTTGGACACACACGATACCATTACTGTGCCAGGGGAGAAAACGGACGAACAATGCTTAATCATTATTATTTTTTTTTTATTTTCATTTATTTATTCATTTTTATTTCCCCCCCCCCACAAATGACAAGTTAAATAGCTTCCCTCAGAAGTTCAAATTAAATATGAAATAAACTAACGTCACCTGCAATGAAAGCTATTTCTATGAAATAAAGCACCATAAACGATTCCTAGACTTCAGTCTCTATCATCCGTTACCCAAATTTCGCGACAATCCTTATATCAGAATTTATTCCTTCTTGGATTTTTCAAAAAAAAAAAAAAAAAAAAAAAAAAAAAATTAGTAAATCAGAAAACTGAGATAGCAGCGAGAAATTCAAAAGACGAAATTTAGGCGCGCGCACTATAATCTACTGAACGGATTATTTTTCACGCTAATGTATTGATACTCTGCAATAAAGAATATTTATTTATTTCTACTTGTTTCGTTTAGGTTAATGTTTTGTCTTGAGAGATATAGTAATATTTTCATTTCGTTTAATATATTTATTTTTATTTTATTTTATTTTATTATTATTATTATTTTTTTTTTTTTTTTTTTTTTGTGGAAAATAAATCTTTTGCTCGCAATAAGTCTCGTGTGACTGGTATCCTCTGGACTCTGAAGCATAGTATGTAAAGCCTTAAAGATAGGTCTCCACATGTTTCCTTATTAAAAAAAATAATAATAAAATAAATCTATATCCACTGGAATCGCAAGGTTATTTGAATCCATCGTGATTTTGCCTGGCGGATGACTGACAGGGTTGCACAAGATCCAGAATGGTTATACTTTCTCCTTAATGGATACGTGATAGGTGCAAATTGTCAACTTTCGATCAGAAAAAACCCTAATGTGCACGTTGAGGAATCACTCCAACCATTAATGGTTACAGTGTGGTGTGGATTTAAGATATACGTTAGTATTGGTTCTGAAAAATCGTTAAAATCAAGGGCAGCTGTGCAGAATTAACGGCATACCATAGAAATGAATGTGGTTTACATGGAAGCATAATTTTATGCAGAATGGTACTACGCAACATTTGAACATAATGTCGAACAACCCCCCCCCCCCCCCGAAAAACTACCGAAAAGCGAATTATAAGTCTCCAAGCTCCGCTTCCCCTGGCCTGAAAGTTTGTGCGATCTAACTTCAGCAGGCTTTTGATTGTGAGATGTTTAAAACACCGTGTTTAAGAGATTTGAACTCATTCAGATTTCCATCGAAATTTTGAAGGCAGCTGTAAAGAAAACACTGCTCCGCCTTCTCTGCTTATAACAAAATAATGGTAAACAAGTAGAGATTTGATCATCAATAAAGATTATTGAAAATTTTACCTGTGTTATTTTTCTAAATTAATCACTTCGCGAGTCCACTAGTATTCACATTTTCAGCTACTTTTTATTGTTAATTTGTCGATAAAAACCTATAAATTTCGAGCTATTAATTTCTAAAAGTGGGAAAGGACTTTATAAGGACTTACACTGCACAGTACACTGTTGGGAGTGGAGGGGAAATGATATCTAAGTGCATCCTTAAGCAAATCCTTTCTATTTTATTTCAATTCATCGTTTTGGAACGGAACTGCATTGCATATCGGACTGTAAACAAAAAAGTTATAAGGAACAAACACACACTGCGCTCTCATAAAAAAAAAAAAAAAAAAAAAAAGTAAAGAAAAAACTAGAAAAATCGCTGGTCTCCACTACAGAATAATTCAATAGTCATTAGTGCATAATCCAATGCACTCCTGGTGCTGATCAGTTCATATTTATAGTCATATTCAGCTAGAAGAGATAGATCACTTGCAATATTTCAGGTGAACTTCCTTAGTGGGTTAATGTTATTCCATACTACGTGAAGTACCACATAACTAATATATTATGTAAAGTAAAACTGTCTACTAATTGTCTAAAACTACAGGTGGTTTAAAGAAATATAAAGACACCAACTGGCCAAAAAAAAAAAAAAAAAATGGGGGAAAAAATTGAAAAAAAAAAAAAAAAAAAACCACTAAAACTAACTTTTAATTCTTCCGCGCCTTTAAAGAGGAATTAAAGACTGCCTTACGTGGAAGAAGTCTTGTTTCAAATTCTGTTATTATTCTTTAAGTAAAGTTTTAACGATCTCCAGGGAATAACTGTTTCAAACGTCCCTATATGCAGTTAGAGCAGAGAAACGTCTGTTCCACTAAATAAACTTGAAAATATACTGCTATTCTGATATCACGGCCATCTGCGGCCCAAACAATTCTACACATCATTTACCTACTGGATAAAAATCTATACTTTCTTTATAGTGGTGTTATGAAATTATTCTAGAAATTGTATATTGACCGACATGGAAGATTACAAATATCGAGAATGTAATATAAAGTTAAATAAAATCATAATCACAACAAATTTTCGCTCTTGAGAATCCTTTTTTCGCTCAAGTAATTCTTTAAAAAAATCTGGTTATAATATACACTATTAAAATGCATCATGCCTAAACAGACTTTTGCATACTTCCGTTTTTAACAAAACATAGTGTTCACTTATTTATTTTATGTAATGCAGATCACGTTTCCAGATCTCAGCCTGTTGCTTATAGATGCACTTGACTTTATATTGATGTAAACTGTTAATTAAGGTTTCTGTGTGCTGATGAATGTATTATTAATACTGCATCCACAATATGTTCTTGTTTTATAACTGCACACAATGCTCTAGCCTAGCGGAATACCAAAAATATACGGATAGTTCCGCGGGGCACTGGGGACCATGATCAACGTTTGCAAAACTTTGATATACAATACATTACTGAATAATGTTAGAGAATCTGATTCAAAAACTTAAAAACCGTTTCATCTACATTTGTCCCCCATTTGAACAATAACTATTTGTAAAAATCTCGCCAAGAGAATAAGAAATAAAATGTTGAATGAACGAATAATCTTTATTATGCACTAAACAGAGTCCAGAAACTTTTTACGTAACACAGTAAAGTGCCAGAGGCTTACAGGAGGAGATAAATAAAAAAAGAGCACACAAGCGAAAATTTTTGTGATCTAAGCAAAAATTTGATTAGATTGCAAAATTATCTTAGATCACTGAAATTATGCTCACAGGAATAAAATCAGTTGTTCCTCGTTCCACTGTGAACTCTCGCCATTTATTATAAACCACGGTTTATGATAAATGGCGAGAGCTACTAACTGTGTACACATCAAAAATTCGTCCTATCATGGAATAATGGTCCCACATCTGCGGTGACGTCCCAGAATGTCTTAAACTAAGGATCCAAAAAAAAAAAAAAAAAAAAAAAGGGGGGGGTGACAAAGATCTTGGTTGGGTTTTAATGGCGCATTAGCAACTATGGCTATAATGCGCCAAAACCAAGTCTCGTATATAAGATAACAGACAAGGATGTTCAAGATAAGAATATGCATATCGCAATAGCTCGTATCCAAATCTCCAGCTTCAGTTCCCACCCACACCACTAAAGCCCGCAACAGTTGTAAACGAATTATTAAATAAACCCAAAATGTATTTGTAAAAGGCTAGGAGTAGGAAACTTGCCTCTTGCCGAAATGGCTGTCTAGCTTTCTAGTCTCCTGCCAACTTCAGTCCACCATAATTTCAATTCTCACATCTTAATGATCCTGCTACATCTTCTTAAGGCAAAGCTAATTTATTATTACATCTTGACTAAACCGTACATAACACAATTCATCCAATGGTTGTCTTAGTTTCCGAACAGAAACTCATAAAATCTTAAAATTCAAGGAGCTGTACAGGTCTTAATATTAGTATTATAAAGGCTAAAAGGTACAAAGACATTTTCTGCATCTGCCACAAAAAAAAAAAAAAAATCTATTATTCATACCTTCCCCGTCGCAAAAAGTCTGGATATTAAATTCCGTTCTGAACTTCACCAAACTATCCAGATTTTGACCACCGTCCTCCCTACATCGGGTGGAAATTTGACGGGATTCGAAATACCTGATTTCGAATCCCGTCAATAACGCGAATAATTTTCATGGGTCTTTTTCACAACGTAGCTCAGTTATTCGGTCTCAGGCGGGGGTGTGGTTTTACGTCCGGCAAACAGCAAATCGACTACAGAACATACGCAATTTACAGACATAATATATACGACGCAATACAGCCTAAATTGCTATAGCGCCTAAAACTCTACAACCTAAACAAAACGGGTGAAGAAGAAAAAGAAAACTCAATTAAATAAAATCCTTGTAAAACCAAGCGCCATCTTATATCTTCAAAAAAAAAAAAAAAAAAAAAAGAATCTGCTGCTTCCATCTCGTCCTCGACATTCGGGTTTCTAGACCTTTACTCTTCTACCTTTACTAAGGATAATCCTGGCTTCTAATCTCTTTTAAAAAACATAACTAGTCCAGCAGCTGGAGGACTAGTGATATGTTATATGTTCGAGAAGTTGCAGCTGTGCTCAAACAGCAGCAACTTCTCGAACATCCACTATCAGTTTCCCAGCTCATTATATGCATCCCCAGGATAGTCTACGGGAAGAAGAAGAAGAAAACTCAGTTAAGTAAAATCCTTGTAAAACCAAGCGCTATCTTATACCTCCCAAAAAAGAATCTGCTGCTTCCATACTCGTCTTCGAAATTCAGGTTTCTAGACCTTTACTAAGGATAATCCTGACTTTTAATCTCTTTTCAAAAACATATCACTAGTCCTGCTTTCCCGGCATCGAAAAAACTAGATTTTCTCTTTCGATCTTGAGGCCACTTTTCCTCTAAACAGCTACTAACTGTGTACACATCAAAAGTTCGTCCTATCATGGAATAATGGTCCCACATCTGCGGTGACGTCCCAAAATTTGTCTTAAACTCATAGCTTATATCAAAAAAGACGAATGTTAAGTTAATTAACGATCCCTCCCATTCACACACACACACACACACAAATAGATGTTTAGCTTCTGACTTATGCCTTTACTACAACATAGATTCCATGCTCACTTCTTTTTAATTAGATCTATAATTTCAAATCTGTCCGAGTTCGTGCATCAAATAATCAACATACATTCACATTTCAGCTCGAAACCACCAATCCAACTTTTAATTTTCCCTATTTACCCCCTCCACTTCTATTTTTTAGAGCAACCTCCCTTATATCCATATTCAACATTTATATACAAGATACAGAAATTACAGTCCAATGTCAACGAATATCGGCTGTTTTCTCAACCCAGACAATATAAAAATACTACAGGTTCGAATATCTTCGTGTTTACAGTAACAACAAAAAAAAAAAAAAAAAAAGAAAGAAAGAAAACCCTGCATTTTACTGAAGAGCTCACTATATTTATTATTCCTTCATTGTAATCAGTTATTTTACAGTGATAGCCATGGTAAATGAACATTACCAGCTAACATAACAATCATCCATATAAATTTTTTTTTCACAATTCAGGGCGGGAGCAAAAATCACATCAAGTTGCCTCCTTCAGTCTATTTTAGAAAGGAAGCTTAATTTCTGATTAACTTCCGTACAGATTTTTCTCAGTCTCTCAACAATAAAGGCTATATCCAGAATTACACCCATTTCTGAGGAAGTCAGGGAGAGGTACAAATGATATACTTCCTTCCGAAACATGAAAAACTACGTCAGAGAAAGTGAGAAAGAGACATAAATCATAATGCCAACTCTCCCCTCCCCAACTCCTTCGCAAGAAATGAGGACCTACTAAATAAGTAGACCGTATATCTTGAAGTATTTAAAAGAATGACAGTACCCAAACTTCGTTTCCAATACTTCATTTCCCCAAATGATTTCACAACTGTAGAATAAAATTGGCACCCGAGAAATGTTCTTTACAGATGTATCCAAAGTAATGACTTAAGTGTAGCCACTCAGTTATTCAACTGGCTCTCTCTCTCCACCTTTCCATCCGCCCACACCTACCTCCTTTAGTATGAAAAATCTTACTCCGCTTGGATGGAATTATTAACCTTCGATTGCTTTAAAAAAAAAAGAAGAAGAAGAAGAAACTGAGAACAGATTTTAAATTCTTCCCCTAAGCCATCACAATTTTTTTATTTGCTAATTTTAATAATTTTGATAACACGGATATTAAAAAATCCACTGCAAACTCAATATTTTTACAAATATTAGACAGTCAAATAGTACAATCAATAAAATCTAATAGGTCTTGACGGTGATTTAAAAAAATCAGAGAAGCGAGAAACGGAATTCAATACTGTAAATAAAAAGTTCTTAAAATGCCGTAACCATCTGCTCTCCTACGCTTACTAATAATGGATGCGCGTTGTATAAGATGGAAACAATCAATAAAATTGCACTTAGCTAAAAAAATCATTAAAACCCAAAGCTGGAATGCATGACAAGCCTTGAATATCTAGTAATAAGCATTATAAGTAGAAGAGAAATACACTGCTGAATGAGCTCTTTAGCCAAGACAAACTCAATCTATCTCCCTTGGTAAGATTGAGACCACTCTTTCAGCCTGAACATAAGTACGAAAAACAAGATTGCACATTTGTTTATATTCATTAACTGTTCCCCTCCCAATAAAAAAAAATTATAATACAAGTACTGTACATGATGTTCTTTTACAAACAAATACAGTGACAGACACTTGGAGAGATCACTCCTTACACGGCACTGATTCGTGCTACGTAGGGTGAATCGCCAGCAGCATAAACGGCAGGGAATATGATTTCTGCACCAAAAATAAAATGAAAACGTTCTGAGTAGTTTTCCATCGGACGACGTCACACCCGGACAGCGATTTGGATTCAAAATGCGATAAGTATCCAGAATACTGTAAAACGAAGGCCACAATGTTCAACGGTGAATTCACGAATGTAAACCAAAGAACCAATTTATTTCATTACACTTCACGCAGCAATTGAACATTGCACAGTATCTGAAGTAGCGTATCTGTTTAGGCAGTCAGCTGCTGAGGGGAAAAGTTTGCTCCTATAACAGATGCTCGAAATGCCTTCCGTGCATATTGTAGCAAACAACAAGAGGCAACATACACATTCTAATATACGGGCTCCACAGTGAAAACGGCTGAATGGAGCAGCGGAACTAAATTTTCCAAGTCTGAAGGCAAACCTGCATAAATCTGTTCCTTCTAATGGCCCTAAAGAAAATAATCCAGTTTTAGACGGGGTAATCTGAGTGGCTAAGGTATACGACCAGCACGGCCTATCCATCTGGCAGAGAACGTACAATGAAGTGATGGCGTACAGAAGTGCCATCGTGTTAGAGTCACATTGTATGGCACCTGGCCAAGAGCACGTCACATAACAAGTCCAGTAGCACAGTAGATAAAAATGAGATGTAATGCTCCCCAGTCATACGATCGTGGAGTAGATGGAGACCTGTAATTATATTACCAAGGATACCGGCCAATACACTGATGCCTCACTGGAGATGCCAGAGGGGCAACATGTCCTCCTGTGTGAAACAAGCCTCGTCAGCTCGCAGATGACCTCTTATTAAAGAAACCATTCGCAGCAGAACACATTATGTTTATATTCTGCAGGCAACAGTTCTTGAACTTGGGAAAAGTGAAATGGGCGCAAGCCATTTTCTCTCATAAAGTGGTTAACGGCAGTATGGTTACCTCCAACGCGCCGAACTAGCGCGAGCGCGTTAATCGCCGAATCCGATGTCACTGCTTCTTCCGTGTCAGGTGGTCGCGTCGAGTGTGACATACTCCCTACATCAACCGTAGGTGCTATACTGCGACCACCTCTTAGGCAGGCATTTGTCAAGTCGCCTGATGACATTGGCGTCGGGATTTCGTTGGTCTAGGTAACGTTCCACACATACACGAGCGGAACACTACATAGTGCACTTCTCTAAAGTGCTCCAATATGCAGGGAACAGTTCGGGGAAATACATCCAACTGTTACCATGCATATTATTATTCATGTACTCCACGTCAGGGTCAATCCTTCCATTATTTGCATGTTTTTTTTTTCTTTTTTTTTTTTTTTTTTGTAAAACAAGTGGAATAGGTTTCTCTTTAAATTAACCACAGCTGATAAGTTTCAGCTACCCAAAATATGGTTCTCATATTGTGACACGTCTGTTTACGTGTAATTTACATGGAAAATGTGCTTTTGGACCGCCTTTTCAACGCGTCCGCTGTGCAGCTTAGTTGGCACGATACACTGCTATCTCCCACTCGCTAGGAAAGATCTGGTCGATTCTCGTCGACGACTGGACGAATTTCTCAGGTTCTCTTCAATCGATGCTGCAATCATCCGATCTCAGGCGGAGACAGTAGTGTTTACCCACCCTCAAGAGTTTTTCCAAGTTTTTTTAAGTCTGCAATAACATGCAAATCTGGCTGTTGTTTATTTGTATATATATTTTTTTTTTCTTTCTTTTTTGGAAAGGGAAAAGATAGAGGTAGAACTTATGGACAAGGGCCACTGATCAACAGAAAGCAACCAACGATCATAACTGTATTATTTTTTGATAAAAGTTGTTGAGAAAAGAAAAGAAAAGAATAGAAAAGAGGAAATGGGGGAGAAGATGGAAAGATGAGAGGAGGTAGTATAGTTACAAATTAAAAAAAGCAAAAAAGCATAATAACAAAAGAAAAAATAATATATTTTAAATGTAAGACAGGAAGGAATATATATATATACACACAGAATGCACTAATAAGAGGTTACAGAGGGAAGTTACAATAAATTTATTTAAATGGTTTAAAATGGTTACCCATTCTCTCCCTTACTTTCCCCACCAGCTTATATTTATCCTGGCGTCCCTTCAAGTGTCAACCGCCAGAATTTCACGAAAAAACGACAATATAGTTAGTCTGTTTTTAACATAAAGTAAAATTAATTAAGGAGAATTAAGGGAAAAGTGGAAGGAATAAATTTAGAATAGTACAAAGTAAAGATATAAGTAAAATGATGCGTATAAGGAAGAATACATGAAAGAGGCATGTAATTTACGATTGACTCGACAGAGGAACAAAATAAAAATATATAGACGGCTAAAGAACTAAATTAAAACCAAGAACTATCAACACAAGAACGTGCCAGGAGTTGCAAGCAGCACGTGGTAGGCATAGTCGTAAGTACAACGTGGTAGAAGTATGTAATACTAAGGCAAATGGGTAGTGAAAACTAAAGAATATATGTACGAAACATTTAGAGAAGGGAACTTACCTATTATGATTGAAACCAACCACAGGACGAGAACAGGGTCAAAAGAACCACGTGGGTGAAGGCATACTATTCAAGGACGATGACAGTAGTGGCCCCAAATGGTCAAAAACGTGCGTGGAAAAAAACGTATCTAAATATTATTTGAATAAAATAAAGTACGGCAAAAGTAGCCTGAATTAAATGCCAGAAAGGGAGATTATATATATATAAGAAATAAGAAAAAAATTCCAGCAAAAGGAATTAGTTTTGAAATCCGCCTACGTATAAAATCTGCAGCTTTAATATCCGAACGGCGCGTTATCTGTATTTTAATACATGTAATTGAAATGAAGGCACTTACTTGCGTGAAGTTCACAATCTATTTATTACTAACAGTATCTAAAATTCATACGTTTCGTGAAGTCTTTCTCCCAGTTTCTTCAGTGATTTCAACCTTGCTGTAGAACGTCAAAAAAAAAAAAAAAAAAAAAAATTCAGTTGGTTCCCTTCCCCCATATTGTACTAAATCTGCTCCTTACAGCATTCGGCAGTTAACAGTTAGTCTGCCTAGTACTGAAATCTGTCCGCGCTAGCCATGGTCTCTTATAAGTGTTTCTCCATCGGAGATCCCTGTTCTATTCCTCAGAGGTATACACTCACTATTGCGATATCAAGTTATTAATTAAATAATGGGAAGCCACTGAGATCACATGTAGTTTAATAATTTGAGAGTTATATAATTTATTTGACATAACAAACACATATATATAACTATTTATAACCATTCATAACTATTTGTTTATTGTATTAGGCAGACCCTGATCAGGAATGAATTAACCAGATTATAGAGTCCAAACAAGGTCGAAGAAACTCCTCAAGTTGCTTCTTGTCAACTATTGTAGCTCAAGCAGCTAGGTTTACTCACCGTCACAAAAAAAATCCATACAATACTATCATTATAATGTGGTATACTATAAACAGAACATTTATGAACACAAAGTGTTCGTCATGAACAGTATTTATATATTAGTATCCTTCACACAATGGCATCCGCTGCTCAAGAACCGAGGTAGCACTATACACTTACAAACAATCCATTACTAAATTTTAACACTCAGTTACGTTTCTGGACTAAATACCAGATCATATCTTTAAGCTGACATATGAAGTAAAATCAGCCGATGAAAACACCGCTCCCATCTACCAAAGATAATGAAAGTAGATGTGGTGGACAGGTGTTGTTGGGTTGTTCCCCCCCCCCTGGTGCTTTCATTGCCTAATTTGTACGCCTAATTTAGTGGTATGATATTTAGACTTGTCTATGCGAACACATCAGGAAATAAAAACAAAGTGAACACTCACTGGGTGCAAGGACAGATGGCTTACTATCCTTTAATTTATCGACTAATGCTAGAGCCATAATACTATTCTTTTATTACTCTTTTCCTTTATATATCAGTGATCTTCCATGCTTTATGAGAAAATTTCTAATTCCCTGTTACTACAGGAGGATTAAAAAGGGGAATTTAAAATAAAATGCAGTTCAGCTTACAACAAAATTTTATTGAAACGAATAAGCATAGCGTATTTAATTAAAACCGTTGCAAAATGTGCTGAAGCGTCCACCTTTCTATGCAGACAATCACTCAGTACTTCTAGTGTGCCTGATGAAATTCTATGAAAAATTGTATATCAATGACGCAAATGCAGTTCTCAGTTACTGAATGTCTCGTGTCATGGCAAAAATAATTAGTACATAAATGGGTTTTTCCCGGAAAGAAACACGTTTCCCTCGGCAAAAGACTATTACTCACTGCTCTAATAAATGTTGTAGTGCTCATCAAAAAGCCCTCCCTACGGGTCTCCGGAAATACCACTACTGTCACAATGAAACTGCCTTCTGCCACCCGTATAAAATACCTTGATCCATAAATGTGCTCTGTTGCCGTAGTTGCCTCGGTACACAACTGTTCTGTTTATATTTCGGCGCGAACATATATGTCAGGAGTTCCATTTTAGCAAGAATATTCACTACTTGACTATTTGGCTACGTCAGGCTACGACCAATGGTCTGCACGATAAATGGATAACCTGTATAATCAAACAATGTATATATACAAAGAAATAAACAATCCTTATTAAAGAAACAAGGTGCCGTGAAACAGCTAAGACACAAAACATCGCAATACAGTATTTAAGAAAGATTCGCAGAGGGTCCTGTGTTTTTAATAAATACTTGCTACTTCATAGTGATATACTGATTTCTTACATAATACAGTACAGTGATTCAATGGACAGAAGTAGTATTCAACTTCGGCTAATGACAAGGCACTAAACGTCCTTTTTGTATTTGTTTTGCACTAAAACTAAAATAGTCTCTCTCTCTCTCTCTCTCTCTCTCTCTCTCTCTCTCTCTCTCTCTCTCAAAAAAAAAAAAAAAAAAAAAAAAAAAAAAAAATCATGATTATAACTCTCCAATGGAGCGGATTAAGGTCGGTTAAGGCCCCGGGCGCAGAAGAAAATATTGGGCCCCTTAAAAAAAAGAGAGGGACAGGGAAAACAAAAATACATGTTAACCATTTTTTTAAAATAAATAAAAAATATTATGTACTATTAATGTTTTATTTCCAATAAAATTTGAATACATGTATAATATAATTAATAATAGCATAATAATAATCACAAAGTTTTGAACTAATATGTTCAACTAATCTGTTGGGGTTTTGCGTGGGCCCTTCAGAAGTCGGGGCCCAGGGCGCGCCTGCCGTTAAATCCGCCTCTGCTCTCCATCCCAGAATATATTATCACCATATAATTTCGTTAATTCCAATACTAACAAAATGCAATTCTATATTATTTTATTTAGTTATTTTCGAGAGCTCAGTGAAGTCCAGAGAAGTCTGGAATAAACAGAGTACAGTTACTTCTTCCTCAGGGTCTAAAAGATAAATTCTCTTGCGCTCCAATTGTCAGTTTTCTTTTAAGCAATTGATAAATCCTATACAAAGCGGACCCAATACATAATTCCTAAAAATTAATTTATGGGTTAAATTTTATAATTTATATATTCCTCCCCCAAAGCTAGCCATTAATCTTCGCAACATGCACTGAATGAAATGAAGTTTTATATGTGTGCGCGAGGTGGGAGACGGCGAGATAAAAGAAGTAAAGAAAGAGGTTGTGCGGTCAAATTAATCATAAGAATTTTCTTAGTGCATGAAGGATCAGGTCAATTCAGACGGAGGAAAAATGCATATGAAATGAATTTTAAAAAACAAATAGTAATAACAATAACATGAAATAAATCGAGAGGGCAACTTAGCTATACAAAGATTGCATAAAAATTATGCTTCCTACATTTAAAGAAATTATTAACAGCCATCGCACAAATTCAGCACTGACATGAGATCAGAGTTTAATAGGGCCTATATACAAAATTCACTTGTTACTAGCATTCTTTTTTTTTTTTTTTTTTGTATTGTAAAAACATTTCTGAAAACCAACCAACTGTGAATGCTCGGCCAGTCATGCTATCCAACATTCAGCGACCACAGTTTTGGGTCATCGATTTTCTGTACCATATATCAAAAATTTTTGCGTCGTAGTTAAAAAATGAAGTTTTTAAGAAGTCATTATCGCATAATATGTGGCTTCGAATAGTGTTCCCAAAAAAATTTGTAATCGGTTGAAATAAGATTTATTTTATTGCATATCTTTACGAGACATACAATATTAAATTAAAATACATGGTCGTTTAATTTACAGGGAACATTCAATCAGAGGGAAGAACCAAATATCTCAAACTGATTTCACACGTATTTACCTAAGTATTTAAACATAATGACAGAAAAGCTGAAAATAAATTTACAAGATATGAACTGCAATTGTATACTGCTCACTCAAATCATGACATGCTTCCTTCTCGGAAATTAATTTGCTATTTATTTGAGAATACCACCTTCCTGACTTGCATTATTGTTATGCATACTAGAGACATAGTTGACAATCCAATGACCATTTAAATCATATTATGAGAAATAATAAATGAGGATCAAAATTGCCAGTTCTGCGATTATATACCGTCGATAAGTACTCAAGTGTGGCGCTGATGTCGCCTAACTACTTTCTAGAGAGATGGTAAATACAATTAAAACACCCGTTACAGAGATAGCACGCGTACATTATAAATATTAATGAAATGTTTATTTGTAGAACAACTGACAGCGAAAACGTAATAATTTAAAACTGTGAATCACTGCCAAACATTTAAGCGCTTTCTTTGAATATTTCCCCATAAGTTAATGGATGCATACGGTTATAAGAAATGTCTTAAGACTGTGTCAAAGCTTACCCGAAAGTCACAAGAGAATACTGATCGTGACATTACAATCAATACAGATGTAACGATGTCACACGGACAGTCATTTTTTGTTTGTTTGTTTGTTTATTCTTGAGTTCAGCCTTCTAATTAGAAAAATATGTACAGTCTGCTTATAATAACTCTCATTTATTAATGAGAGTTTATTTATTAAATACACATTTGTATTAAATAAATAAATACATTTTCTGTTTATACTCCGGGACTACCAGATAAGTTAACAGAAACTCTTAATAATATAAAGCATTTCAGTGGAAAAGCCAAAAAAACAAGTTTCCGCACAGAAGTATCAATTACTGGTAGCAAGTATCTTCAAAAAAGAAAGGGAAAAAAAAGTTTGACCACTCAGGTAGAACCCACTTATTGTGTGCAGGTAAATTAGAAGTGTGTGCGCGTGCAAGCGCGACGATGACGTCCCGCGCACATAAAATCTTAAAAGTTCCAAATTACAAGAATTATCACAAGTTCGATTTCATATGACAATCGGTCCTAATAAAGGTAAATGTTCCTTTCGCATTCACACGGCCACATAGCGTCACAGGGGGTTTTCACAACCACAGAGCAGTACTGTGCTTACGGTGTTAAAATTTTAATTGAAATTACACTTTTGATTACTTTGTGTATCCTGGTGTTCATTTTCGAAAGGCTATGTCTGACACAACTAAATTTTAACGTTAAAATTTAGTTGTGTCAGACAGCATTTCAGCATATTGTTGTGGTCCCTTACTTGATCGGGGTAGAAGAGTCATGTCCTCGTAGGCACCACAATGATTATAATCACCATCCACTCACTCAAGGTGGAAAAGGCCCGAGTTCGAATTCCGTCAATGACTCGAGGAATTTCTACTCACTTTCTACCTCTCTCTCTCTCTCTCTCTCTCTCTCTCTCTCTCTCTCTCTCTCTCTCTCTCTCTCTCAAAGTGGCTGATTTAGCCGGTCTAGAAGGTTGCATGGTTCCTTTTCCAGAAACTTGAGTTTTTCCAGCAAATACCAAACTGACAGAAGAATACACGCAATTGCAAACGCGATATACTGTCACCACACAGGTGTAGGTGCGTTATCATGCACCTAACCCCCCCCCCCCCACCCTCTCTCTTTCGGAAGAATCATGGAAAAGATAGTTTTCAACGATCTTTACAGTTGAAATAACATTCGAACCACGAAGGAATAGTGACAAGGAGCCAGACTGCTGTATATTAAGTGACAATAGCAAATTGTCAAACTGTATTTTAAGTGACAATAGCATCTCGGAGATGAGTCTATTGGAAAAGCTACTGAAGCTGAGCGAATGTATATGTATGTTGTCCACTCCAGGAGTGAGCAGCATACATGCTATACAAGGGATGAGTACGTCAACCCAACGGGATGAGTACGTCATCCCGTTGGGTGATGGTAATCTCAAACTCCAGGACGATACCCCTTGACTGGAGAAGCGTAAATGTCTCTCCAATGCACATAGTTGGTGCGAAAGACGTGATGGATAACTATAGACCAGCGGACAACTGCCGGTTTTGTGTTTTCTGAATTTGACTTCCATGTTGAAAAAGTTCATGCAGCGTGTGGTTAAAGATGTGATAGAGGACCATCTCGATAGGAATAGTATCCTCAATGGATCATACCGCCGGTTCGTAAAGGGAAAGTCTTGCCTGTCAAAAATATAATTAAATTATGAAAAATCATAAAACTGTTGGATGCAAGACACTCCGTAACTAATTCACCTCGACTTCAATAAAGCTCTTTTTTTTTTTTTTAAACTGTTCCACATTAACGGCTATTATAGGAACAGGAAAAAATTAGGATTACTGATAAGATCCTAGGTTGGGTCAGGTTTAAAAAAAAAAAAAAAAAAAAAAAAAAACTAGGAGACAGAGCAGCCATAAATACGCATTCCTCAAGGTGAATCAATGTAACAGTGGAGTTCTGCAGGGATCAATGTTGGGATCCTCAACCCCCCCCTCCTGTTTCTGACCTTCTTACGGCCAGAAACTGGATGGGGGGGAGGTAACCTTCAAAAGAAAAGCTATCAAAGTTCGCTGATTTAAAAGCAGGATGGGCGGTTAGCAACAAGAACCAAGCCGTTCTACTTTAAAATGAGTACATTGATTGGAACGAATGAACCGGTTGCATATGTGGTCTGTAAAAATGGCAACTGAAGTTTAATTCCTCTAAATGTAAGGGAAAACAGAAAGCCAGGAGTTAGTTACAAGCTATGGAACAGAGAAGTTAAAACTCGTTCAGAAACGTATTAAGGGTTACGGTACAATCCGATATGAAATCTACGATGGAGTACAAACATGCGGATAGTAAGGCACAAGGTCTCCTGACTAAGATATATGGTCCTATGGTCAGTTTGTGTTTTGCTGGATGAAAAACGAGTATATAAAAAAAAAATAATAAATAAATAAAATTTCCGCTTGTACACTGAGATTGCCACATTGGATTAAAGGAATTTACAAGATAGAATAAAAGAATAATATTATCATATTTTATGATTCGGGATTCAAACCTTTATAAAATGGTATCACCAAGGTATAATGGCGAAGAAAAATCCCTTAAAATTTCCTCTCTTCTAGCAGTAGCTACAATTTAATAACAACGAAACGGTGATTCCCATCGCTGTCCTCCAACCGTTTCGAAAAAGCGTATATATTCAAATCCTGTCGAGACGAAAAGAGTTTTATAAGCTTTTTTAAGTTCAGACCATGGTCGAGTTAGTAGGTCTCAGGCAAGAGTTGGACGGTGTTATCCATCCCCTTCCCCCAGTAAACGGGGTTTTTTTCATCCAGAAAACCAGCGAATAGATCACATAATTAGCTGCTTTGGTTCAAAACCAAATCACGACTATTCACGAACACTGCTATGAATTTTTAATCATTACTAAACAAAGTATTTAGATAAAATTTTCAAAGACAATGATTAATTTCCGTATATGATACTATTTTAACTACGGAATAATTGTATTACATGCTTATTTTAATATTTAAATTACTCCAATGCAATTTATGGTTTTTCAAAGGCTATAATAGCTTCATTTTCAAGTTACTATTAGGCTACTCATATCAGAGCGGTGGTTTTCAGGCTTGTGGTCTCTGGAATCCTGGAGCTCTTAAAATGTCAAATATGTTAATATGTTTTATTATTAATTTGTTATCAAATTTGAACATTTATATAAATCTGTTTTTAAAGACACCGGAGATGGACAAAATATACAAGCATGCATAAGTATTACAGCTTTAAAGCAATATACAGTATTAGAGATTGAAAAATTATTTGTGTGTTTTGTATTTACGCTAAGGTAATAAAGATTATAAGACGTCAGTCTTGTAATCTTTATTACTTTAGCGTAAATTCTGTCTATAAACTGCGTGCATTCTATGGTCAGTTAACAGGCCCGTGAAATAGCATCCGGAGATCTGGATGCATGTTAGTTTGGGTTCCCCTTTTTGTTATAGCCACATTATAACCATTTAAAAAACGTTTGGGGGATCCCTCCTATGCCAAGGCTCAGCTGCGTCACATCAAGAGCACTCCCCATTTGTACAGCCCTGTTAGCATGTGTTGCTCTCAGAGATGAGAAACTCGAATTTCAAGTAAGAGACTAAAAACAATAATAAAGGAGTAATACAGTCGGTATCGACGTCACGTCAATCGTTTTCACACTGATCTTTCTTGGCTCAATCAATAGGACTCAGCAGAAAGGAAAAATTTTAGGCTTGAAGACTTCATAATCTTTTTCTTCAGGAATGTTCCTAAAACTGAGTTATCAGTCTCAGGTAGAAGCTGTTCGCCATTTTTCTCCGTCAGTAAACCGTTTTTCATCCGGAAAGCAAACAAACAGACGTTTTGAACACATGAAACAAAGAAAGAAAACAAATGCATGGCCTGAGTTAGCTTTCCATTAAACTAAAGAGTCGTACACATCACTTTTTCATAGAATAGTCACACAAGATGGAGTTAGACAAATTTCCGACATAATCTCTAACACGCAATAGTCAAGAATGAAAATGAAAGCTTTAATGAAACGCTTTACAATATCAAACAGTTTGAATGCCTTTATCTTTAGCTCGTCTTGAATATCTGGGTCATCTTAGATGCAAGTAAGCTTCCGCGGATAGTCTCCCTACCAACGTGTGGTCTACGCGAATCCAGTGCTGACTGAAAGGGGAGCAACAGTAAGATCATTGACCCCGCGTCTAGCAAGTGTTACAAGGGAAGAACGGTTTGCGAAATTTACGCATTTTATATTTAGACATACTTTACTTTAGAATCGAATGAAATTACTAAAAGGTTAGTTACTCTATATGAAAATTATCAGAATACCAATTACAAGCATTTCCTTAAAAAATAATAAGAACGCGTTGTGTTTTTTTTTCGCTAAAACTATCAAACCTACAGAAATTGTATTCTGTATTACTGTTATAGCCTTCAATTTGTTAAAGGTACAAAAGCTCGTGCAGCTTTCTGGATGAAAGCTCAAGTGAGTCATTTAATTCCTGAAATAACGAAGAAGCCGATGAACTGTTTAGCAATTCAGGCTCACAAGAAATCTCTTTAAAAATAAAAGGCAGGCAACATATAACTTCATTATGCTTCCTTCCTTCCATTAATACCATACGTATCACTAACACTTCTAACAAAAGCGAATAGTAGGTCCAGTTATCTATCCTACAGCAATTACAGAAGTACTAGAAACACCCAATAACGGAGCTTCCTTTGTTGTTATACGCAGACTGTACGGAAGGAGCCTGGAGAAACAGAGCGATCACTACGTTCTCGGAACAGTCGTCTGTAATTGCAAGGGCTTTTTGTCAATGGTTGAGATCAATAAATGGGCTTGCTACGTGCAGTAACCGGGGTGACCGCTTCAGAACGGGAAGAGCTGCTCTACTGTTTACTCTGATTCTGTCAGAGAGAGAGAGAGAGAGAGAGTTACCAACAGCACCCATCTTCATAATGTACTTGACTGACTTAACTGCATATCAGCAGTTTCTGTATAGACAACAAGAAGAGTTGCTCATGAAAAATGAAACAGTTAAATAAATAAATTTTCTGTTTATACTCCGGCACGATAACCAAGTCAGTAGAGTTTACAATAAATCGTCAATACAAATAATTATCGTATTTAGTAGTCACGGGCTTGAACCCCGGTCCACTCAAGGAACGCGTGCTATGCACTCTCACTCCTGACCACTGGGCTACGTCAGGCCTATTTTCATAAGTTATTTTCAATTTTTTTATCTTAATCACGACTACTTAATAGCAATGTACTAACATTGTGCGCATATCATGAATTTTAGTGGAGCATGAAAAACACCGGGTAACAATTAGGCATGAAAATGAAATGGTGATACATAAATGTATATTAATGACCATCTCCAATAACCAAGGCCAATACGTTTTGTTCGGGTATCTTTAAAAGCAATCTTAAATTACGTATCTTACTCAGTAAGTAAATAAAGAGTAAACATGTGCAAGTACATTAAAAAAGTAAACGTTATTAGTCTTTAATTTCATAATAAATGCTACCTTGAATCAACACATATTTGTGAAGAATGTCACTTGACTTAGAAAGTTTAATGTTCGGTAAAACAAGTCAACGGAACTAAAATTTTGAGAAAACTGAAAAAAAAAAAAAAAAAAAAAAAAAAAAATATATATATATATATATATATATATATATATTTTTTTTTTTTTTTTTTTTTTTTAAATTTTATGGCACTTGATTATCATTGTACTTTAAAACACTCAAATAAGGTTCGTGGTGGGAAGCACCCAAAAATTTCCTTACACATGTGATAAATAAGTGTCTAGAACGACATACTTAACAATTAAGCAATCTTTCAACTAATGGTAATACTGATGACGCAAAGGCATAGGACATGGTAACGTTTCCCTATTCTCGGATCAAATAATGAATAAATAAAAATAACTGCGTAACATAGCACTCACAGAACTCCGCCAATTCACACCAACCTATTTATATGAAGCAAGTTTTTCTGCTATGACGGAATTAAAAACGCACAAACGATTTAATTGCTGTCCTCAGCGGTCTGAAACATAACCATGAAAATCTGATTTCATGCAAACTAGCTGAAATTTCACATTAAATTAATTATAATTTTTCTTGTAATTTTACTGATCATTCATTACTGACTAATGAAAAATCACTAACCTACAGGTTCAGTTTCTCTAAGTCCCAATATGGCCTAAGTTTCTGATGCGCCTAAAACAAACCAATCACTAGTTTTTTTTATTTTTTATTTTGTGAATGAAGAAATAACAGTTAAGTCCATAATTATGAGAGCATATATAAGCCGATATGGAATAGTTTTTTTTTTTTTTTTTTTTTATGGAAACCCCAAACAGGAAAGGTGTCAAAACCTATAGTACTTAGTACCGTGCATGGGTTGAAGGTTAATGTCATCTTTAAAGATCTGTTAAACAAAATTGTAATACATTTAATTAAATTTTTAATTTTTTGTTTTTGAGTGAGCCTGAGCTAAAATAATTTTATAGTAGCGTGTAAAGTGCTAAAGTTGGGTAGAAAAGGGGAGGATTAAACATATTCACAAACATTTCGCTGAAAAGCATCAATGATAAAAACACACCGATAAGGAAGCAAACTATTTTGTTTGAAGAGAAGAGAGCACTGATCGAACGAATTAATGAATCCATTGCCAAAGTCCAAGCAAGCGTATGCGCCAAGCTTGCTTGGAATTGGAAATGCCAATGACAACCGTAAATTTAAGATTTTGTTTGGCACCACCAAACAAAATCTTAAATTTACTGCTTATTATGTTCAAGATACATAAAAAGAAACCAACAGATTCCCAAACAACAAATCTATACAGCAGAATTGCCGAGAAAGGCGTTCTACGGCTGAGAATCATGGTGAATACAATTGAAAATCTCAAAGTAGCCCATCCAGATTTTCGGTTGTACCAGTTATTTCAGTTATATTATCATGTAACCATAATCACGAAGCTGACGAAAAACTATACTATCCCTACTCCTGAAAGCCTCGTTATTATTATAAATGTTCTACACTTAACAGACGGACGGTGCTACATACAAGCAGGAAATAGTATATACTAGACAAGCTACAAAATCTAATATTATTGCAAAATGAAAACAAGCGAAAACATTCCAGCCCCACCCCTTCCCGAGGTAGCTGGCAGGTGTTTTCTGACACTGTCTTGCATCACTGAACAGTTTCCCAGGGAGAAAAAATATCTATTAATGTTGAAATATACCTGAACATGTTTAAAACATTTTAGTATCTTAAGTGCTCAAAAAGCATTGCTGCATTCTCATTTGCAACAAGATAGTTGTCTGGTCCCCAAAATATCCATATCAATCCCCCCATACACCAAGGACAAAGTTTATATTATGTGTTCACTGCCTTTGGAATGAGCTTCCGATATAGCATCACTGATGCTTATGACAACTGTGATGATCGAAAACGTGGATACGAGTATGTTAAGTATTAAACAGAATCTTAAAGACTAACTCACTCAACCACATCAGTTTGAATTGGGAAGTAGCTCATTTTTGTATTAAGTGAGGGGGGAAAAAACAATAACAGGAATACTTGAAAAATGTGACAACTTTTAAAATGTTTTCTACATATTAAACTTCTTGAATTATCTTTCCAAGCTGAGAAGCAATTTGTTAATTATCCTAGTCTTACATGATTTTTCCAAAACTTTCCCTAAAAATATTTGCAGAATAACCGAAATGAAAATTTTAAATAAAAGCTGTGGTAAAACGTTAGAAGCATCCGATTACAAAGCTCATGTAAAAACTAACCAAGAAATCTCTCCCCCCCCACCCCCTTGAGTATAGACGCGCCATAAAATGTACGTTGACAAATTCCGATTAAAATGCCATCAAGGGACCAATTGCCGACTAGAAAGTCCCAAGGTGCAACCGGTGATGCACGAACAACCAACCAAAGATTGCTAATCTATTTTCATCCAACATTGGCTGGATATTTCATAAACAGTAACTTATAACTGTGTATGAATATACAGTTACAAATATTAGGAAAAATATTTACGTTATCCGTCGTAATCTACACTGTACACAATGCCATTACCATATAAAGAATGATATTTATTGTGTAATATATTATTGCATAGTTTGTAATTTATTAATAAGAAATCTTTGCACTGATAGACCGTATGCTAAACGGTGGTGTGTGTGTGTGTGTGTGAGAGAGACTTTTAGTTTCAACACTATCAGCCCACACAAACTGAAAGTCTAATACACTTCAGTCTTCTAAATGTGATAATCCATTTCTCGGGTATGTTTTTAGGAAAACAAGCGAATTTGGCCAACCATTCGAGAATCAATAAATTTAGTTCTCGGATCATTCGACAACGCAATGCGTTAAAGCCGATTGTGCAGGAGGGAGAATTCACCCCAGATAAATGTTTTAATAGCAACAACATCGAGAAATTTGTTGAAGCATGGGATTGTCCAACAGCTATTCGTGAATAAGGTTAGTAACTCATAGATGATGAGCAATGGGTTTGATTTTCATGATTCCTACATGAAATATTACACAGAATTAAAGATTAACTACACACGTTTAGTGAATGTTTTTCGAACTGCCAGACTGCAGTTTGTAAACAACTTTATGCTGGACTGGCCATAGCCCTTCGAATCATTTCCCAGGGGTTGTGGCCTTTCAAAACGCATACACAGGTCCTTGTGTACTGCGGAAAAGGTTTTATTGATAAAGACGCTCACTGCTGAGACAACGGCGAAGGGAATGGGTAAAATCAGGCCCGGGCAAACTATGGCCCGCTGTACATTTTTGTGCGACCTGCGAGCTTTAATTGTATTTTCGAAAAAAGTTTACTTATTTTATGGCCTTTTGCGACGCCTTTTTGAAAAATAATTTGTATATGTAATACATTACAGAATTTGTCGACTTTTAAATTGTTTTATCATCTCTGTATTGTTAAAATTGAGATAGAATTTGAAATTGTTCGCGAACCGGAGCGAGCCAACGGGCGCTTTTATAACGGTATAATTTGCGATTATAAACTAACCGCGCGAAACTACCGTAACAGACAACCGGTGATGACGACAACGGCTTTGCTGCGTTGGCGGAGTAATAGGATAGGACTGCTGACCGGCCGCAGTTCCAATCTGTTTTCTCTGACGGTCAATCCCGCAGTTAGGTTTTTTTTTTTTTTTTTTTTTTTTGCGTTATCATCGGTTATTATCTTCGTGCCAGTAGCGATAAAAATAATATTTACGCCCTTTTAAAAAAGAATAAAAACGAAAAATTCAACAAGAGCATCGTGTCTTCAATGAAGAGTGGAACACAAAATATTTTTTTGCTAACATAAATAACAAAACTATTTGTCTCATCTGCCGGGAGAGTGTCTCAGTGTCTAAGAGTATAATAGACATTTCACTACTAAACATTCCGAATATGGTGCTAATTTAACTCCGGAAGCGAGAAAGAAAACTGCTGATGGATTGATTCAAAATTTATCTAGACAACATAATGTGTTTAGGCGGCTAACTAAGGAACAAGGAACTACTGTAGAGGCAAGTTTTGTTATTTCTCATATAACTGCAAAAAGCAACAAGCCTTTTTCTGATGGAGACTATATTAAAGAATGTATGACTGAAACTTGTGGAATTATATCTCCTGGCATTAAATACAAATTTGAGAATATAAGTATCTCGCCGAACCGTAGTAAGAAGAATTGAATGTATCGATACAAATTTGAATGAGCAATTATTATCAGTACAGTATTAGAATACATAACATGGTACTCGATAGCTCTCGACAAAAGTAATGATTTTCATACGTGGATGTACCTCTAATTTTGAAATTATTGAAGAGCTTCTTTCAATGGAATCTCTTAAAGACCAAACAACGGGCTGATATATTTGAAAAATGCTTAACAATATATAATTTACAATGGAACAAAATGGTAAGCGTAGCAACTGACGGAGCACCAAGTTTGACAGGTAAAAATGTTGGAGCGTTAAAGAAAATTCAGGATAAAATTTATGAAAATTATCCTGATTATAATTTAATTACAATTCATTGTATTATACATCAACAAGTATTATGTAAAAGTGTTACGATCGAGGGGCCTGAAACACAGACAATTCGTTAATTTTCTTCAAGATATTGAATCCGAGTACAAATATATTCCTTATCATAGATAAATTCAATGGCTTAGTTTAGGAAAAGTTCTTCGACGAGTATGGGATCTTATACGATAAATATTTGTATTGACGATTTATTGTAAACTCTACAGACTTGGTTGTCGTGTTGGAGTATAAACAGAAAATTTATTTGTGATTTTGCGTTTACCCTGGACATCGTGACACACTTAAATACTTTCAACACCGTGTTACAAGGGAAAAATTTATACGCCCATGATATGGTAAAAAGTTTGAATGGATTTCAATTAAAACTCCAGTTGTTCCTTCGACATTTATTGATTAACAAGGTAGACCACTTTCCAACCATGAAGTTGCTGAAGATTCCAGAAAATAAATTTGAAAAATATTGTGAAATTATCAACGCGCTGAATGACGACTTTTCACGAAGATTTGGCGACTTCCGAAAAATTGAGACAAGTTTGGCAATAGTGCGCGACCCATTTTCAATAGAAATTGATAGTGCACCGAGTGAACTACAACTTCAGATTATAAATCTACAGTGTGATACCGATTTAAGGGAATTGCACCGTTGTGAGGAAATCTGTAAAATTTACAATACTCTTAATTCGGACAAATTCGACGAACTTTAAGATTTTGCTCGAAAAATTTTGGTTATTTTTGTATCAACCTACATATGTGAACAAACATTTTCCGTCATGAATCTAAATAAAGATTCTTTACGATCGAACATTTACAAGCAGTTTTAAGAATCTCAACTACAAAATTAACATCCGAAATTTAAAAAAAATGTTAAAAGATGTAAAACAGTTCCATTCATCTCATTAAATTCTTGGTTGTTAGAGAATAATTTTTTTTTATGTTATATTTCTTCATGATAACAAATAATATATATAAAAATAGTATTACACGTGCGGCCCGCCTTCTTTTTGAATTCCTAATGTGGCCCTTCAGCCAAAAGGTTTGCCCAGGCCTGGATAAAATGTTTCCCCTTCCAAAATATAACATGCATAGCGGCATTTCATTTTATTTTTACTGTACTGTACTCTAGTTTTCCATGTGTTTTACGTTACATTTCTCTCGAAAATGCTACACATCTACACTACTATGTAAATTATCTATATAATATCGGTGTAGATACACCATAGACAACTGTTAAGAAACTACGAAGTAGTTTGTTGTAGTAGGCATCATTTGCTATGTTTCTACTAAATGATGCCTACTACAACTACTTCGTAGTTTCTTAAGTGTTGTCTATAGTATATCTACACCGATATTATATAGATAAACTCTTAACGTATTATGCCTTGTGCATTTAGTTATTTTTAACTACTATTTAAAATATGCTGCAGCATTGAAATGGGATTTTTTCACCGTTTTATTTTATTTATTTATTTTTTTAACTGATATGACCATCTGAAATCTGGTAAACTGATATTAGTATTAGCCATACAGTGCAAGAAAGCCACGACTTTTGCTGCACTGACCATTAAAAAAGTAAAACAAAACAAATAAAAATTTTCCAAGATACAGCACGGAAGAGGTCCCGAGGGATCCGGATTCTGGAGATTCGGTTTATATCAAAAAAGTGCATGGTAACAATAAGAACACAATCGTACAGGATGATATATAAGATGTATATTAGCAGCACGCTACACATAAGGTCAACAAATTATCAAGAAACAAATTAGTTAAATTCTAAAGACTAAAAAACACACCATAATTCACGTATATGTTATGCTTAATATTCAGTTCAAGTAAATTGAATAGAGTCACATAAGAAAATTATTCGGGCAATTTATTTGTATACGTTTCTGAACTTTTTTTGAACTTCCTTATTCAAGACTGAACGATGTTACTGTAGCATTGTTGAAAGACTAAAACATTAGAATTGCCCATTTGAACCTAAAATATAAGAATTGTATGCCCTGGAACCTATAATGTAATATGTTAGCCATCCACTAACAACCATTATAATTAGCTAATTAGCAACAGATTACAGCTAGATAAATTAACGTAACAGGCTAATTATAACACTGCTACAATCAAACAGGCTGCTTCTATAAACTTCATCAGTAGACTAGAACTCAGTGGGAAGCTGTGTGCGAACTCTTTAAAGTGCAAGAGTGGGCTGGTGAATTGGAAAGTTGAAAAATATACAAAAGGAACAGCACTGAATTGTTCAGCTTTAAGAAGATTTTTATCAATGCATGTTTAGTTGATAATATCACACTGTTATTATTTTTGGTTTCATTTTAAAATGAATTTTACTTTTATTATTTATTTTTATTGTCATTTATCTGATTATACATAAAATTAAAGATGCTTACTTTAATTTTATGTTTCAAAACTGCTCTTGGTTATGCGCTAGAGTAATGGTGTCCAACCTACGGCCCGCGCAGAAAGCGAACTGAAATAGCATTTTAAATTTTGTTAATTATTTCAAGAACCGTGTACATTCAACACTAAAATAAATGGAAATAAAATTTAAAAGACTGTGGCGTCGTGGTGCTATCAAACTCAGTGCGGCCCACAAAACAAATCTAACTTTGAGTATTGTTCCTGTACGGGAAAAGGTTGGACACCACTGTGCTAGAGGATGCTGAAAATGATGCTTACTTTAATGAAACGACTATGCCGGTTTTTTTTTTTTTTTTTTTAAGGTGCTAGCTACTGAAATCTCAGGAAATTAGGTGGCAGGACCTGCCAGGGTAATATTAAAGTACTGGTGTACCTGGTCTTCCTCCAAGGGGCGAAGTGCGGGCAAGGTCGGACCTCAGTAGGGGTCTGGCGGCTAAATGGCCAGAGGAAAAACGATACACAACACTACACGTAAACAATACCCATATACTTTAAACCTCTGGCCTTTACAGAGTTCTGTATCACAAGACAATGTATACCACGCGGAGATGGGGGAACCCCCTGGTACCGTTTGACCCTAAACACACCTTACACTTTAATGAAACGAACGTCTTTGAATTTGTCGCCTTGTGTAAGGTTACCAGGAGTCTTCTTTTCCGAGGACACGTCCAGTTTTTAGGGTGTACTCAGACGTCCTTGCGATTTTTATACTTACGTCCTAGTTTTTTTTTTATAATTTAAAAAATTCATCTCATCATAAAATGGATTTTCATTAAATATTCTGTGCGTTGCACCTTCGGTCAATACAACAGAATAAATAAAAACAGTTCGTTTTTATTTATTCTGTTGTATGTGTTTATTTATTCTGGTGTAAACAAATTTTTACTAAAAAAATAATAAAATTTTAGTAATAAATATAATTATTAAAATATCTTTGTGTCATCCTAGTTTTTTCTAAAAATTTCCTAGTTTTTTTTTGTTTTTTTTTATTATTATTTTGTCCTAGCCTTTGAATTCCAGATCTGGTAACCCTAACCTTGTGACAAATTCAAAGACGTTCATTTCGTTCTGTTTCAGCTGCCTACACCTGCCAGCATAAGTCGTGGAAGCAGAGTATCTGGAAAAATTCAAGGAAGGTTCCCCCCCCCACCCCGGAGATTTAAAGAAAAAGTTCGCTTTCGTAGGCCATTATACCATTTTAAAACTAATATATAACGCGTAGTATTCAAGCACAGAAACGATTTACTTAAAAGGAGGATGGGGACTGGAATTTTTATCGAAAGAGGAATATTAAAAACACAAAATAAACTAAATCTATTTAGAGTGAAAAACCTGAGGTTAAATAAATAAAGAACATGAAATGTGAAATATAAACGATAATATATTTCAGAGACAAAAAAAGTATAAAGAAGAAAACTCCGCTGCTATAAACAGACTATATGAGGAGGAAAACCATTCAAACGAGTTTTATTCTTCATAGAACTTAAGTCATGCGTTTACCTAAAATATAAGGCAAATTACGTCCCTTATAAAACGCATGAGGCAAGTCTTGCATTCATAAAACAGAGACGGCACCTCGAAATAGAAGAGAAAATCGCTGGTTACCAGAAAGAAGATGAGACTATAGGAATAGATTTATATATATAAGCTTCAATTTACAAAATCTATGTCTTAACAAAAAATATGAGCGCACTAGTACTAAAACGAGTGGGAACGTTGACACTGTCCTGCATGCAGACAGCCAACTTTAAAACGTGGCCAATGTAGTAATTACATGCTTTATCGAACTCAGCACGTACCATGTTACAGCAGTGGTCTTAAAATACGTCCGAATAAAATGCAGGACTATCTTTTTTAAGTGCAATTTTACTGCTCTCTTTGGTTCCTATAGAAATCCTCGTGCACCCGAAATATTAAACTCCCCATCCAAGCTGCAAAATATGTTAACGTAGAATCTATTTCCCGTAACAGGACAGGAGGCAGGAATAGAGAGAAAACAGTGATGGACTGTGTTAATACCGAAAATTCGTTCTACAGAGTGCAGAAGAAATCTTAGTTATGAAATTATTTCATAATTTCATAGAATAGAGGTGGCGCAGAAGAGGCTTGAAAGAGTGAAATAGAGAACTAGGTTTAGAATCAGTTAAAGACAGGAGAATAAAATTATGACTAAAGCCAAAAGGAAATGAAAGAAAAAAGTTGAACGGGCAACAGATTGGGAGAGAAGCTTGTTAAGAGATGTGATTGGAAGGGAAATGATGGATAAGAGACCGAGACGAAACATTGGACTACAGTAAGTGACGGAGATGTAACTACCATAGACTTGCGATGTGGCAAAGAAGGTGATGATGATGGCAGGCAATTCGTGGAATGCATGTGGATTCCAGCTGCAACAGATTCTTGTTTCGGATGTTGATATCCCACAGGTGAAACCAAGCTTCGTCAAGGTCATCGTCACCTCTAAATCCGCTACCTTTAAATAGTTCTTTCAACACGAGCATACTGCTGATGTCAGAGTAGTGGAATTTCAATGTTCGTGCACGCTCTGGCGAAATCAGCACGCCGAATTCAGTTAAGAGTGGAAGGATAGTCGCATTGCTTTCAGGGGACTTCACAACAGTTGATTACTGACATGTCGCATACATTCTGGAGTCAAAACTTGGCCTTTCCTAACCCAGATTAGCCTTGCACTTATAATGTTTAACACAAACAGCTTCCGTTTTAAGAAATCATTATATAATTGTTCCAATTGTACACTTCTGCATATCTCTTGTGATGAAATTCTGTCCATAAGCTTTCGCTGCTTTTGCACAAGATCTTGTCGAATAGTAACTTTTATAGAGAAAACAATAACTCTTGATATTCAATAAGCTGGAGAACAGGCTGACTGTTAAACTACACTTCTCAATTTCACAAAAGGAGGCCGCCGTAGCCTAGTGGTCAGGCGCGCGGGTGCATAAGTACACGTGCCTTGAGTGACCGGGGTTCAAGCCCGTGACTGCTAAATACGGTGCTGTTTATTGTAATCTGTCTATCTTGTGAACTCCTCTGACCGTTTGGTCGTCCCGGAGTATAAACTGAAAATTTATTTAAAATGTCCTATATCTTTCTATATATCCACACAGTAAATAAAACTAAGTTTCTCAACTTTTAGATCATCCGGTGCAGCTCAACAGTATTAGGCAGATAATGCAGCAAAGCAGATGTAGAACAAAAAATAATAATAATAAAATAAATAAATAAATAATAAAATAACAAAGTTTATTTTATTTTCTGCATCACCTAAAAAAAAAAAAAAAAAAAAACAATCCATGCGTTTAGTCCTTTTTTTTTTTTTTATTTGGTAGTTGTTGGCGCATCGGCTTCTGTGGCCATATTGCACCTCCCAAGGTTTTTGCAGTACTTTGATCCAAGCCCGAGGCGGGAATCGAACCCGCGACCTTTGGGTTGCCGGGCAGGTACTTTACCCACTCGGCTAGCCCGGTCGGCCCGTTTAGTCCTCTTCCCAGAGCTTATGCGACTCCAGAATTTCTGTTCCACAGATGCAAAACCTTACATTTAGAAGCATTAAATTTCAGTTCCATTATTCGGACCATACATGTAACCGAGCCAAATTTTTTTGAAGGAACATGGCCTGACTAAAATTGTTAACCACCCTTCTGAACTTCTAACCACCAGTAAACTTACTGTAAAATAGATACTGTTATTGTTTACATTGTATTTGTGGATTTTTTCAGCTGGTGTATTTCTGCCCTCTGTAAAATGAAGTGAAACATTTTCTTTTCTCTATCAAACTTCATTAATCTCGAATGTATAATTTATACATCAGCCTTATATAAAAAATTACTATTCAGGCTCATTCGTGATTAATGAAGTTTGATAGAGAAAAGAAAATGTTTCACTTCATTTTACAGAGGGCAGAAATACAGCAGTTGGAAAAATCCACAAATACAATGTAAACATTAATAACAATAACAGTATTTATTTGTTTATTTATTTTTTTTTTTTTTTTTATTTCTGGAATATTTCCACAAAACATTTTTGGGTCATACAGATTAGTTCTACTTTACATTTTTGTTACACACAAACTAAATCTCACTTTAACCTTGCCCCTGATCTACTCATCATCAAAATTAATTACTCACTGCCAGTTTCTCGTACTCATCACTTACTTGGTAGTCCTCTGTTTCGCTTCCTTCGGGTAATGAATAACTACAAAATTGGTTTTACTCTTAATCAATCTATCTATAAGAATTTGCTCCTTATTCTGTTTTCTTAATGTAAATTTTGTGTATATTTTAATTCTAGTATTATTACTGTTTTGCATTTTCTATAACTCCTAGTGTTCTCGCCTTTATTTAGGGTCTGTGTGCTGTGTGTAAGAAACGTGTATATATAAATAAATAAATTAGTAAATAAATAAATTAATTACTGAAACTTCCTATCGTTAATAGTTATAACGAAATGTGTATTCTATTCCTTATCAATATTATCAGATTACATTAATGTCAAAATATATGCAGTAAGAATTACACAATTTGATTGAAATTTTGGGTGATTCTCTATGCGTATCTAATGGTCATTTTATCAATTACGTTCACCTATGACAGACGGACGGACAGGTCGAATCAGTTCGTTTAGTATGGGTTCGTATGTGTGGGCTAAAGCAACTTAGGCTATGAAGAGTCAATATATTGTGTTTGTATATTGCGTGTATCCTGTGATCGATTTGCTTGTCTGCCGAACGAAAAACCCAGTTTCAAAGATAAAAAAACAACGCAACCTTCACGTAAGGCTAACTCAGCTATAGGCTGATGATGCACACTGAAAGGACAGAATTTATGGGATACCTGGTTTCTGGGCAACGCGACGCTGTTACCCCTCTCGCTAGTGGACGAAACCACCGCTTAGCAGGTATATAGGTACACTGCATTCACGTAGACAGTAATTCGTGTCGGTATGGATAAAAGTCGTGAATTAACGGACTTTGAAAGAAGGATGATAGTGGGTACCCGACGCATGCGTCACTCTATCACGGAGGTGGTACAGAAACTGCACTATCCCCGTTGAACAGTATCAAGAGTGTATCGGGAATCCGTTTCCAGAATAAGATCCCATCGTGGACAGCGCTATGGGTGAATGTGGCCGTTGACGTCTGTCTCGCATTCTTTCAGCCAACAGGAGAGAGAGAGTGGCACAAATCACCGCCTACTTCAACGAGTGAGGTGCCAGAAATGTTTCAACCGAGACCATCAGGCGCTCATTAGCCACAATAGGTTATGGGACCGCCGACCCACCAGAGTTCCATTGCTAACACCACGACACAGGACTCTACGCCTCAACTGGCCGAAAGAACATCGGCATTGGACGTAGGATGATTGGAGAAGGGTCTTCTGGTCCGATGAGTCCCGTTTCCAGTTATTTCGAGGTGCGTGTCTGGCGGAAACCGCACGAAATATTATTTATATCACTTCGTTAAATTTTTCCGCCAAAAAAAATCAATATATATGGGGGAAGGGGAAAGGCAGCTATACTGCCCATAGAGTCATAACACTAGACCCCTATCTTTACAAAAAAGTTATATCGCTCAACAGAATTTTTCTGGGCTGTAGTTCCCACAAGTTCAGGCCATTCACTGTGGTAACCAAGTGCTTCCTTTACCTGGGCTATGGGCACACTTCTGTCCACTGCACCCACACTTCTCCAACGTGCGGACACGTTCATGCTGAATGTCGGTACCGAGACGAACTTCCAAGCTGCATCAACTGCAAACGGAGAAAGAAAGACCATCAACACTCAGTTAGAGAGGTAAATTGCCCAGAATATCAACGAGCTCTAGAAACTGCACGGCAAAGGACCACTAATGGATAAGAACCTAATTTCTCAACAACAGCTTACCAGACCTGCCCCGGCAGCATCATCCTCAGCAGCCAGTAATAGTCAGAACTCCGGCCAAATTAAATTACGCATTATGCAGATAAACGCTCACCATTCCCGCACAGTTGCGGATGAAATAAGACAGGCAGCCAAGACTCACCAAATCGACATAATTGCAATACAGGAGCTATACACCATCAAAGTCCCAGCAGAAAACACACACAAGATAGTGGGCTATTCAATGCAGACAAGACTCATACAGCCAGCTAGCACTGACCCTAAGACCTGCATAGTTGTACTCAATAAGCAAATTGATGTCCTTATAATTCACGGGCTCTGCACAAAGTTTGCTACTTGCATCCAGGTTAGGTTCTTTTCAATCACACTATACATCATCTCCCTCTACTGTCCGCCTTCCAGGGATATAGATGACTTCCTAAGATATATTGAGTTTGCATTGACCTTCTTAACTCTAACAGCATACTAATAACAGCAGACGTTAATGCCAAATCCCAATTGTGGTTCTCAACTTCCTTGGATGCACGTGGGCGACTTCTAGAGGAATTAATTCTGAACAGAAATTTAACCATCCATAACCTACCCAACAATCTTCCGATATATTGTAGCACCACTGGACAATCTAATATTGATGTCACACTAACCACCAATGACTTACGGACATGCATCTGGGATTGGGTCACAATACCGGAAGCCAACCGGGCTAGCCGAGTGGGTAAAGTACCTGCCCGGCAACCCAAAGGTCGCGGGTTCGATTCCCGCCTCGGGCTTGGATCAAAGTACTGCAAAAACTTTGGGAGGTGCAATATGGCCACAGAAGCCGATGCGCCAACAACTAACAAATCAAAAAAAAAAAAAAAAAAACAGGACTGGACGATAAGTGACCATCGGGTCATCTATTTTCACACTGGGACCAGGCGCCTGCCGACAGCTACTAAGGAAAGAGTGACAGAATTAGTAAGGTTTTCCCTAAAAACAGTCGACTGGGATGCCTTCGACTTCTCCATCAATAGAGACTTTCCAACACATGATCCTCTCCAATATGAAGAAGCAACACCAGAAGAATACAGTGAAGTAATACAAACAGCAATTACCAGAGCTTCGTATACAGCAACAAGGAAGAAAGTCCCATGCAACAGACCTTGGTGGAACACGGAACTTATGACACTAAGGAGGGAAGTCCACCGCGCACGAAAGCAGTATCAGAACCGACGAAACTGGCCAGCAGCAGACGTCGAAAGGCTACACAGGGAATACTTGAATAAAAAGAATACATACACCAAGGCAATAGCAACTAGAAAGCGAGAAACCTGGCTACATTCGTGCTAGAATCTGGAAATTCAAACCCCTGGGAGTTACTGTATAAAATCACACGGGGAAAAAACCTTCACAACAGATATCTCTGGCACTGTCCAGGCTGATCAAAATGAAACCACCAACTGGACTGACTCTGTCAGTGCCATCATAAATAAGCTCTTCCCAGACGACAACCCCACAGAATGACTTGCCGGAACACAAAAGTATCCGGAAGAAGAATGCCGAATATATAACACCGACCCAAGCTGAACCCTTCACCGGTCTGGAATTGAATCAGGTCCTCAAAAAAGTAAATACGAAAAAGTGCCTGGGACTGAATTTAATTGAACATGCCTTCATCATTAGATTTCACAAATTAAAGCCAGAACATTTTCTATTATTGTACAATAAATGCCTCCAAAAATCAAAGTTCCCCCAGGCCTGGAAGGTTGCACTTCTCCACCTAATACCAAAACCAAATAAACCAATAACAAACCCTCGTTCATACAGACCAATTGCCCTGCTGGAAAACCTGGGCAAGACCTTGGAAAGACTAATGGCCATCCGAATCACGAATCTCTCTCTCCAAAGGTATGATTTCACCAGCCCAATATGGATTCACCCAGGGCAAATCATGTGAAGATGCCCTCTCTGATTTGATCCTGCATCTGGAAACTTCGCAATCCAAATATGAACTCGCTCTGTTTATTGACTTCGAGGGGGCCTTCGATAATGTATGGTGGGAAAGTGCACTGGAACGTCTTCGCACAGCAGAATGTCCAAACAATCTTTACTGGCTGTTCAGAAGCTACTTCTCACAACGTACAATAGTAGTTAAGTCATAATATCACCAAGTCCTTAAACCCATCCACCGTGGGTGTCCCCAGGGCTCTGTCCTGGGGCCCTTGGTGTGGAATATGGTGCTCCAGAGCTGGCTCAGGAGCACCATATCAGTTTTGAAAAAACGAAAATCATAGCATTCGCCGACGACCTCACCATCGTGGTCGCTGGTCATTCCAGAGCAGCCCTCGAATCCACAGCACAGCGAGTACTCAACCATCTCTCTACCTGGACAACAATCAACAAATTGCAAATCAACCCTGCCACAACTAAGATGATGGTGTTTAAAAACTGACTCGACTTACGAAGGCCTCCCCAGGTCAAAATCAACGGAACCCAGCTAACCTTCGTAGAACAGACAAAAGTCCTGGGAGTAGTAATGGACAACCGTCTGTCTTTCTTCCCCTATGTACAGCATCTGAGTTCCAAGACCAAAAAGTTCTCTGCCGCAATTATACGGATCTCAAGAAGTGAGTGGGGACTATCAAAATGAAACCTTTTTCTTTATTATAAAGCTGTCTTTCTCCCAATAGTAACCTATGCTGCCGGGGTCTGGTTTCACAGAGTTCCCATCATTAAGATGAAAGAAAAGCTAAACTCTATACAAAGAGCTATGTTACTGGCAACCCATCGAATCTGCCATACAGTCTCTACAGCAGCTCTCCAAGTTATAGCAGGTACCCTACTTTTTGGATGTGTTTGTGCGTCTTTAGCAACCCCTGAGCTCGAAAAATATGTGTCAGTGAAAATATATGAGGTGGTGAGTCTAGAGGTTAAGTTTTGGGAGTTGGGGTTGAATATTTACACAGAAATAACTGATTTAAATTTTACAACAATTTGTGCTCTCATTTCATATAGAGAAACATTGCTCCATAGGAAAAGCATTGTGGAAATCCTATAGTGAATTTTCCCATAGAAGTTGCATTGGTCCATAGACTTTATATGGGACAAGATGGCTGCCTGGCTTTAATTCTTTTTAAGTGTCCAGGGATACACTATAACAGGGATAGTGACACCTATCTGTGGTGGTTATATAATTTCAGGTGGAATTTTGTTATTAAAATTTGAAAATTCAATGTTTTCCTATGGATGGACTTTTTCCCATAGGTTAACATAGGATTTATGGTGGGCTGGTTTTGGGCTAAAATTAGCAAACCTTTAAAACTCAATATCTGCTTAACTATCGGGATTGAGGTTCTCATCTTTGGTAGGTGAGTTCTTAAAGAAATTACTTATTTTTCAAGATTTTTTCTAGCTCCATCTGGTGATTAGGAGCTGAGATACAGGAACTAGGTTTAGGCAAAATCAAAACTTTTATGCTGATTTTTGCCCATTGGTTAACATTGGAAAATATATATATTTTGAACCAGATTTTTATTGTAGGTGAGAGGTAAGTGTAAGGAATACAGGACAGTCAAGCAGAAGAGGATCCCTTTAATAAATAAATAAAGAACTTTTATTACAGGAAGAAGAGGACTTATTAGAGATAAGGAGAATCGTGGTAGTTTTCTTTAAACAAAACATACATTATGGATATAGAATCTAGTAGGGAGATAGCTGGGGATTTGGATATAGAGGGGGTGTTCTCTGGCGAGTCTGGGGATAAAACAGAACCCCGTAAGAAACAAAAGGGTAAAAATGTTGTTACATCAATCAAGGGAAGTTCTAAGGGTGATAAAAGTAAAACTAAACGGAAATTATTGACGTGGAAAAAGGTAAACGCGATTCTGAGGGAGGTACCTCTACTGACTCGGAGTCATCAGCGTTAAGATCTCCCGAGGTTTTTAAAACATTAAAAGGTCGTAAGGTTCCTTTGACCCCTAGGGTGGTGCCTCATGGAGACAGGGACATAATCAGTAATATAGATAAAGATAATGTAGTTTGCCCCCATAAGCTAATTGTGGACTCATCCACGTTAACGGAGCTAGAGGAAGTAGACGTGTCTGATCCTTCCAGTTCATTTGTATCAGATAAGAATCGGAGAGAAGTGACACAGAGATGGGAATCGATATTGAGCTCCCCACTTGATGATGATCCCGTTTCTGGACAGGTCCAGGAGGTCTCTGGAATATGTTCTGCAGTTTCAAGGACTAAAAAAGCCCTCACAGATTTTTTGTTTTCAGAATCCAGCGGGGTTACTGCTGTTGCTGCTAGTCGGATCTTGGGCTTTTGGGCAGATGTGGAAGCAGTGGACAATGAGCGCTTAAAGGTAAGCTCAGCCGAGCATGAGACTCGTGCGGAACTTTTTAGTAATTTGTTGACGACGCAGACTGAGTCAGGAAGTTTGAATCCTAGATATAAAACATTTGCAAAGGTTGTTGGAAGTGGTTTGATTGGAGAGGATGAACCAGTTTTATCGAAGTCAGTTGGGAATCGTGAGAGTGCTCGCGGTTCTGTTCGCGGGGCTCCTGAATTCCAGTCTGACACTAATAACAGTTATTTTTCGTCCATCAGAAGGCTCTGAGATTGACTCTAGTCTGAGCGGGGGAACATGTTCCCAAACTGTAGCAAGGGACCAACCAGAGAGTATGCCATCTACAAAGGACACCGGAGAAGAGAAGTCAACAGAAGTTCCCTTGGATCCTACCTTGCCTGAAGGCACAGTGTATGAAAAATCTCTAGCCTTGAAGACGGCATTAGAGAATGTTTTCAAAGAACCATCAAACAGAATTACAACAGGTATTAGATCGCGGATTGCAAACATTTTCAGTAAGATGGAAGCCATGCTGATAGAGACCTTCCTAGAAAATGAAAAGGCAAACGTGAAGATACAAATCTACGAACAATGTGGGGCAAATCAAATGCAACAGCGTGCCCCCACATATGTCCAGGCGCTGAGGAATGGCTCAAACCAGTTACAACCAAACGAAGAAGGGCAACAAGAAAAAAGGCAACCACTCTTGAAAACACCAAACTCGGTGGTTCTCAGACCGACAACCCTGGAAAACACTGAAAATGTCCAATCCAGCGAAGAACTGAAGGTTAAATTTATGAAAGACATGAAAGATGACTTGAGGACTACTAGAATTAAAACAATAAGAAAAACAAGCAGCACAGTATTAATAATAGAAATAGAAAATAAGGAAGATATACAGGCAATAATGGAAAACCCAAAACGTAAGTTAGGGCTAACAGCGGAGCCGCCAAAAAAGCGTGGGCCTTCAATTATAATATTTAATGTAGACCAAGACGTAACGTAACGCCTGAACAACTAGCAACTGAAATTGTCACCAGAAATCTAAGGAATTTAGCCCAGGACGCACAAAAAAAATGCATGGTAACACCAAGGTATTCAACCGGTACCAGATCGGGAACCAATAGGAACTGGGTAGTTGAACTAGACCCATCTGCATGGCAACAGCTGAAAAAATGCAACAGAATATATATAGAATGGGGATCCCACCGGTTCCGGGAGCATGCAGCAGTGCCGAAATGCTTTCGGTGCTGCAAGTTCGGACACACAACCCACACCTGTACTCAGACAACGCCTACTTGCGGCCATTGCTCTGGCAAGGGCCATGAGTACAAAACTTGCCCCAACAGGGAACAGGATCCAACCTGTGCCAATTGTAAAGCAGCCAAAATGGAATACACACATTCGATCAGAGATCCAAACTGCCCGGTCTATATCAAAGCAAAGGGTCAATACCAAAATAGAATCGACTATGGAGACAAACAATAAGAAATAAAATAGAATACATCCAAAATAGAGATCATCCAACAAAATGCGCAAAGAGCCAGAGCAGTGGCAGAACAGCTAAGGATAAAAGCTGACGAAATCAATGCAGACATTCTCATACTCCAGGAGCTGTACACCCATTCTAAACGGGTGTGTGGATACCCAATCACATATAAGATAATACACGAAGAGGAAGATAACCCTTGGGCGGTGGTAGTGGTACGCAACCCAGACTACACAGTCACGAAAGTTAAACAACTATGCTCGTCATGGGCAGCTTGTGCCCACGCATTGACGCCGCTAGGCCAGTTCTACATAGTGGCACTGTACTGTAGACCGGGGGAGGACATTACCCCAGCTACACAATACCTTCAAGTTTTGGTAGACTTGCTCCCGGACGAGAAAATAATCATAGGGGGAGATGTCAATTGCCGATCCACCCACCTGGCACAGCCTGACTCCGGACAGAAGCGGAACTCGGAACGGGCAAATACTAGACGAATATCTTTCTAACTCCCCGATCATGGTACTAAATCGGCCGCACCAACTGCCCACGTTCTGTAACACACTGTGGGAGGCCACGTTCGACGTCACGCTGTCCACTAGGAACGTCGCAGGCTATATAAAGGATTGGCTTGTTCGGGATTCGTGGACAACGTCCGATCACAGAGTGATTACCTATCAGATAGCAAGGTCACTTGACAGAGCCCCAATATCCAAGCAAATACAAAGCCACTATGCCATTCGCAAAGCAAATTGGGAACGTTTTAAGGAAATCCTAATACCAGCAACGACCCAACATCTAACTGAGACAAATCAGCTCGAGGAACCCAATAAAACCCAAACTAAAGTAACCAAGATAATAACAGAAGCCAGCAATGCAGCAATAAAAAGAAGAAGCCTGATCCGGGGGGATGTCCCGTGGTGGACCCTGGAAATTCAACAGCTCAGACGGGAAACAATTAAAAGCAGAAAAGAATTCCAACGGGCAAGGCGCACATGGCCAGCCCATGAGGTTGAAGCTTTAAGGGAAAGATATAGAGAAGCCAGAAACAGCTACACAAATGCGATCGTCAAGAGCAAACGCAAGGCCTGGGAGACCTTTGTTAGCACAACAGGGAACACCGAACCCTGGGGTGTGGTATACAAGATAGTGACGAATAAACTTCCCAGGGGGGAAGTCATTTCAACCACCCAGACACCACAAGGTGATTACACCACCACGTGGCAACAATCTATAAGCAATATATTGGATGCCATCTTCCCGAAACCAATAGAGCCAACACTGCCAGAGCAACTTATCATCTGTCAAGATAATGAAGTTTATTCAACAGACACTCAGGAACCACCCTTCGCACGGGATGAACTACAACAAATGGCAACCCTGATAAGAAATAATAAATGTCCAGGCCTGGACTACTTAGAACCCGAAATTATTAAGAAGACCGTGGAGATCGTTCCAGACCTCCTCTTACACCTATATAACAGCTGCTTGGCTAAGGGCATCTTCCCCAAAAAATGGAAGACAGCAAAGGTAAAATTAATCGCCAAAAATTCGAACAAACCACCCCACCTGCCAAACTCTTATCGGCCAATAGCCCTACTGCCGGTTGCAAGCAAACTGCTTGAAAGACTACTCTGCACAAGGATACATCAGCATTACCAGGCAGCGAAACTCACAGAGACATCGCAATACGGATTCAAGAAGGGTTCGTCTACTGTGGAAGCCTTGCGTAGCCTATCGGAATTAGCAGCAAACTGCAATAATAAATATCTTCTAGCCATCTCCGTTGACTTTGCTGGGGCGTTCAACACCATTTGGTGGCCGAGCGTACTGGCAAGACTAAGGCTGGCACAAGTGCCGATCAACTTATACTCCATAATTAGGTCATATCTCTCCGAGAGACGCATCATCATGGAAGCACCTTATGGTAGAGTGAATCGTGATGTCCACAGGGGCTGTCCCCAGGGTTCTGTTCTGGGGCCGCTCCTGTGGAATATGGTTTTGGATGGGTTCTTGGCTTTGCATCTCGGTAATGTGCGCTCCCAGGCCTTTGCTGATGATTTGGTCCTCACCATTGCTGCAGATAGCCGGGCCCAGCTAGAGGAAAAGGCCAATCAGGCAATGCTGATATTGCAAAACTGGACCAGAACCCACTGCCTGATGATATCAACAACAAAGACGTCCTCCGTCCTGCTAAAAGGCAAGCTTGATATACGTAGACCGCCACAAATAAAGGTGGGACCTACCACAATAAAATTAGTGACCCAGTTAAAATATTTAGGAGTTATACTGGATGGTAATCTTACCTTTAAACACCATCTAACTTATATCAGAGCCAAAATCAAAAGATACTCTGGATTGGTGGCTAGGATCGTCAGGCGGGACTGGGGGTTAAACCAACGCACCCTGTCATTGTTTTATAAAACAACCTTCCTACCGATCATCACTTACGCCTCAGCAATATGGTTTTCCAAAACAGGAACTGTAGTAAACCGACGCATCCTTGATGCAACGCAAAGAACAATCCTACTGACAGTTACATGTGCTTGTAGGACAACCAGTACCCTCGCGCTGCAGGTCTTGGCCGGAGCTCTTCCCCTTGACTTAGAGATCATGCGTAGGGGAATGAACTACCACATAGAGAAAGGAATACCTTGTACATACCATGGCTATACTGTGGACGTTAATGCACCACAAAAAAATGAAAAGACAAGGCTGCAAAAACACCTGATGCAAGTTTGGCAGGAGCGTTGGGCCAACTCAAATAAGGGAAATATCACCAGGAAATTCATTCCGATCATCGACAGGATGTACCCCAGTCCCCCAACTTGGTTTCAACCTGGTTTATACACCACCTATTTATTGACTGGTCACGGGGCCTTTAAAGCCAAGCTGGCAGCGCTGGGGATTGAGGTGGATCCGAGATGTGCCTGTGGGGAGCTTGAGTGCTGGGAGCACATTATGTATGATTGCACCCATTATGAGGACCTCAGGTGTAGACTGATCACTGCAATACACTACCTCCCCAAGAACTTGGAATCACATCTATTGGACTCACTTGAGGAATACAGGGAGCTAAAGGAATATGCCCAAAAACTATTTGGTAGGCGTAAAACACTGATAGCCATCTACAGAAGAAGATAAAAAAAAAAAAAAAAAAAAAAAAAAGACACAGAACACGCGTGGAGAGGACTCAAGGAGAACCTCGCCCAGGAACTTGCTTACTACTAATCATCTAAAACCAGCGATCGCAAGAATAACCCCATGGAGCTGCGGATCTTCCCATGATGAAGAGAACCACAGCCATAGCTAACAGACCAACAATGGACCTGACCAGTGTTCATAGCTGAGGAAAAATATGGCTATCAATGACAGAGAAGACCAACGAAGATAGAGAAACTCCAAGTTGCTGCCTCAACGGAGCCATATTGGCTCTATGCTCTGCACTCGCTTGTGCAGTGCAATTCTTTTACTCCCACTCCCGGCAGGGGAGAGAGGTGACGGCTTGCTGTCGCCTCTCTTCCCTGCCACGCCATTTCTTCCCTCTGGTGGGGCATGGGCATGCCTCACTGAAAAATTGGGGGTCACCTACCCTATCGACCCTCTTCTTCCTATTTCACCCCCCAGCCTTCACTCTCCCCTCCCAGCACTTTTTCTTGCACAGCGTATAGCCCTACACGTCCAAATTTAAAATACACCAAAAAATTTCGCCCAACCTTTTAGGCACTTTAGAAACAGGCTTTCAGCGTCAAACCCCATATTAGTGCTTTAATGTAAGTGATTTAAAATCAACCGCGGTCGTTCCAATTTTATTTTAGGTCCTAGCCACTAAAATCCCAGGAAAGTAAGTGGCAGGACCTGCCAGAGTACAATTGACTCAATGGTAACACCCGGCTAGCCTACACGTGGCGAGGTATGGGCAACGTCTGGTCCCATTAGGGGCCTGGCGGCCAATAAGCCGGATAAACAATGGGCACAACATATAACACTACTCATGACCCACACACTTCTAAATCTCTGGCTTTGACAGGGTACTGTCACCGATACATAGAACATTCGCGGAGATGGGAGAAATCCCAGGAGCCGCTAGACCCTCAATACCTCATACCTCAAGGGGCTCTGCTATCGAATTAAAAAAGGTATTCCGGCAACGATCCTGGATATAGAACTCTAACTACAGATATAAAGCAGGAGAAATCTCGATGTCTCAATAAACTCTTCAATGTATGGCAGACCACATGGGATTCTTCTGCTGTAGGGGTTGTAACTCGGAGTTTTCTTCCGGAGGTAACCTTTGCAACCACTAAAAATAACGCCCGATGGTTCTCCCTCAGCCTCAAATCATCCTTTCTCATTACCGGACACGGTTCTCTAAATGAGAAACTGCATACACTGGGACTCATCGACACTCCCTACTGCTTTTGCGGACAAAGTGAAAGTTGTAAACACTTGCTTCTGGAGTGTGTACATTACAACGATATCAGAAACCGTCTCCAGAATAAGATCCAGGACTTCCCACCAGCAGATCTGCATCAACTGATATGTACCCAAAACAACCTCGTCAATCACCGACGTGGAAATGCCGATCATTAACAATTCCACTGCCAACTGAAAGTCACCCCTTCTACAGACTATTTTTTTTTTTTTTCTTTTCTAACCTCCGTTCTGCATTGTTTCCGGGTCCTGCCCTGGAACTAGGAGCAGCTTTGGCTCACCTTTTCTTCTTTCCCACTCTGTGCAGGATAGATAACCACTCTCCCATTTTTTTTTTTTTTTTTTTTTTTTTCCATTCTCTCTCTGCTGGCACCCGATTTACATCTTTCTCTTCACTGTAGCCAGGGTGTGGGATTAAAATTATTTATTTATTCTTTAATTATTTTTATTTTTTATTTTTATTTTATTATTATTATTATTTTTATTTATTCTTTTTTATTTTTCCTCAAACCTGCGTTCTGCACTGTTTCCGGGTCCTGCCCTGGAACTAGGAGCAGCCTTGACTCACCTTTTCTTCTTTCTCCCTCTGTGCAGGATAGATAACCACTCTCACATTTTTTTTTTTTTTTCTCTCTCTCTCTCTCTCTGCTGGCACCCCGACTTACACCTTCCTCTTCACTGTGGGATTAAAATTATTTAATTATTCTGTAATTATTATTATTAATTTATGTATTTATTTATTTATTTTTTTTATTTTTTCATTTACTTAGCTTCATATTTTTTTTTTTTTTTTTTTTTTACTCGTGCTCTGTTCTGACAACTGGGATGTGGACTATCATTGGTGCCAGACAGCTCTCCTTTTTTTTTTTTTTTTTTTTTTCTCATCACAGGGAATTTATTTTATTTTTCTTATTTTATTTAATTATTTTTTTATTTAATTATTTTATTTATTTTTTATTTTTTTATTTATTATTTTTTTTTTAAATTTTATTTTATCATTATTTTTTTATTTATTTATTTATTTATTTATTTAATATATTTTCTTTTGCACCACGGGGAATTATAATTATTTATTTGTTTATTTTATTTATTTATTTATTTTATTTATTTATTTTTTTTTTTGTTTGTTTTTTTTTTGCACCACGGGAAATACATTTTGTTTCTGTTTTTAGTTTATTTAATTTTTATTTATTTTTTTCCCCTCTCTGGAGTGGGCCGCCAGAGAAATCTGGCCCACCTTTTCGCAACATCAGGTGGTTCAGAGTCTCGTATCGAGACAGTACGTGCTCCATTGGGACTGGCCCACCTTCCCGTGGTGTGGACGAGTACCCAGAATCATCTATCCAGGTGACTGATGCTTCTGGGTAGCCAAGAGGCCAGAACAGAACAACAGAACACACACAATACACACAAACCGACATCGCACACATCTGGCCCATTTGTAGTGATACTGTTCTTCACAGAGATATGAGGCGGAGTTGAACTCACGTTCTAGGAGCCGCCCTTTACAAAAACACATGTCCACATACGTCTGTATGGATTTAATCATGTATAGCCATAGCAATGAACACACACAAAACTTATTCATTACACTAGTGGTTCACTGTAAAACTGTATTGAGTTAACCTCATACTATAGATTCCCTTTGAGTCTTTTCGCATGGTATTTGATTTATCTTTGTAGACGTCAAATTTGAAACCAATAACATGAACAAACATATTCAAGAACGAATTTGATAAGGTATAATCGATTGGATGTGTACCATTTTACTTTGGTGTAAGCTCTCCTTTTGTGATAGTGAAATTAATCTCTGAATGGTGTGGATATATCATTCAATCAAAATTTTAGTGTTTGTCCGACTAATCGTTCCCAGTGTACAGTCGAAAGTGGCATGCATTAATTATAAACTACCCAGTATATTTCATTCAGTTTTCGCAAGAGGTGATGCCAAGGTGATTTCTTTTATTTTCAGAAATCGCCCCTTCCTTTCTTAAATATCGATAAATCGCTGGCAATTATTTCCAGATAAATTTATTGTTCATTATTAGTCAATACTGTCCAAAGTACACCTGAAAAACTACTTTAAATGGTTAGACTCGACTACCAAATTTATTTTTTCAGATTGCATGTATGATCTCGCCGATTCGACACATCTTTAACGTGAAGTATGCAATAACAAATAAAAGAAACTTCCGTGTTTATCGGTTAAAATATATGCATACGCACGGTTATTTTATGCAAATGTTTATCTACTTTATCATACCGTATTTCCGATGCGCAGATCGTTTGCTCAAAAGTGGAATATAAAAAAAAAAGACAATAAAAATCACAACGGCATTAAGTTTATCGCTAGTGACGATGAAGGGACACAAGTAAAATGTTATCGGTCATCTTGCACAATACCGGTAGCGATTCTGCAACCATAAAAACTGACTTTTATGGTTTATTTCATAATGCAGCGCCAAATTTTACTATATTTTCGCATTCTCAACTCTCGAGCTGTCTAAAATAGCTCCCTTTTCTCTCGGGTACTTCATATATGATTGGAAGGAAAACATGTAGGCCAACTTCAATAAATAGCTCCCACACCACTGCATATCGTACACAGAATTTAGGACCAGTAGTAATAAAGTAACAGTAGGGTCAGTTTCTCATGCATGCATTTTTGCTAATTTTTATGACTAACCTCGAAAAAAAAAAAAAATTCAAATATGCGTCATCGCACATTTTGACCAAATGCAAATACAGTAGCAGAAGTTCCCAAAGTATGGTACGCACTTGGTGGTGGTTGTTTATTTGTTTGTTATATTTATTTATTTATTTATTTATTTGTGAGGGGGATGTATCTTGTCTGTATGAAGCACTTTTTAGAGAAACAAACTATTTTATTATTATTTTTTTTTTTAATCTTTTGCTTGGTTGACGCAGTTTAGCTAAATATATTTAAGTACATATTAATTTATAAAAATATGTATATTCGTAGCTAAATTATATGGCAAGTCTGTATGTTTGCACTTGTTTTGGAGGGCAGTGGAATATCATTACGAGCTTGGGCCCTACGCAGTGATTTCTTTATTATGCGACGTTCTGATAACCCCCCCCCCCGCTTCCCTGAGCTCAGGGCACTAGTGCAGATGCATAACTTGCACCTCAGGATAACACTGATTTTACCAATGACTCATATATCAAAATTTTTTAAATTTGTAATTACCCTCAAGGCTAAATACAAATCCCACGATTAATAATTCGAACTATTTTGGGATAAGGAGATGGGGATAAGCAAGAGGCCTGGACAACCCTCAGATTGTTACAGTTTTTAATATATTGTAGCCCCCGCTTCTGAAGCATAAGCAGAAATTCCAATTCGGGAAGTCGGCTATATCACGCGTTTTGCCTATCCAAAGTCGAGTTTCGGTTGACGACAGTATTAAGGCAGTAATTCTCAATCATCGGTCCAGGAAGAGTTTTGCCGTTCCGCGAAACCCCTTCTCGTGTGCCCTACGTAACGGCCTGTCTAAGTGCTGAGTAGAAGTCCACCGGTCCATAACACATTTTTAATTTAAGGAGTTAGTGACCTTATCATGAGGGTTCCTAGATTTTAATAATTTGCACAGCGTAAATACAAGGCAAATACAACTTCTAATACGCGTATTTTGGCCGAATAATTTATGATTATATCATTCAGATTTATCTAAAAAAAATTGAGTAATTACACACATGACGGCCATAACACAAATATAACGATACAGGTAGAGAGCAGTTTTACTTCGAACAAATTCAATAAACGTTAGGTGCAAGTCAATGACAGAAAGGAATTCTGATGTCACATCAAATGATTCAATCAGCACAGGCCACCCAATAATTATCGGGTGGACCAGTGCTGATTAAAATCAAGGACATGCCACATCACTTTTAATGTTATCTCTCTCTCTAAGTTGTTTACTTAGAAAGGAAAAATCTAAAGGTTATCTTACTTAGGCTACTTTCAAGTATTTAATGCGTCAAAAACTTAAATCCCTTACGCATCATAATTTGTCCTCTTTAAATGGTCAAAAATAATCTGTTTGTATGACATATATAAAGAATAAATTTGTTAATGCTTAATAAAGCCTGTATCTATTTGAGGTAATTAACTCAGAACTAGCAGGGAGAAGGAAAGATTAATTTCATAAAATTACTAAATACAACCTACAAAACAAGCAGTTATTTTGATATTACAGTGTGTGTGTGTGTGTGTGTGTTAGAGAGTTTAGATTAAATAAATGATTAGCACTGGTCATTTTCTTCACGGAGAATAAAAATTTTATACTGAGAAGGAATTGATTTCTAGAAACCAAATAACATATTACTGAACAGAAAATCGTGAGAGATGGGAGCAGATTAGCACCAAAGTCAAGCTGGGAGGAACAGAATAATTACTACTGTATAGGGCAGGGGCGACGAACCTTTTTAAGGGCGCGGGCCAAAATTGACTAAATCTTTAAAAAAAAACACTACTCTCGCGCGTCCAGGAATTGATTTGCACAAAAGTGGCCAAATCGCCACTTTTGTGCCAAAATTGGGTAAATATTTTAAAAAACTACCCTCGTGTTTCAGAATACAAAATGCATAATGCTTTATTATCCTTCGTAATCATACGAAATCTTTCATTCCAAATTTTTCACTTGAAATTCTCTGCTACTCCCCTCTTCATTTGAACGTTTTTGTTTCTTTGCTGGTTGAGCTGACATTCTAAACAATCTCTAATGAGCAAATAGCAACGAAAATATTTATGGGAATTAATGAAGAATAATCTCCAATCTCCACATCATGTACAAACCGTAATTGATAATGAAGGACGCTACACTAAATACTGAATGTCGATAATACACTGAGTGATCATTAAATTATGACCGCCCCTATGAAAACTGAATGCAACCCGTTGACAACGTTGTTGTTGTTGGAGGTTTTACGGCACAACGGCAACTAAAGGCCATTATGCGCCAACCGTTGACCACGTGAGTTACGAGAGTGCGGAGTTAGTCGACCTACGCAGCATAGATAAGGTGTCAGTGGTTCACTAGGTAGTAAAATTCCGAGCGTGATGAGTAAAAGGAAGGATTTATCAGACTTTGACAAAGGACAGATTGTAGGTGCTTGTGAGCTGGTACCTCGATTTCCCAAACGGCTGAACTCGTGGGGTGTTCGTGAGCCGCCGTAGTTAAAGTGTACCAGGAATGGCATCAAAACGGTCAAACAATGCAAAGGCCAGCGAAAGGTTGATGTTAGCGGTGAGCGCCGGGTCAGCCGACTCGTACAGGCGCAGCACTTTTGAAGAGTTGACTACCCAATACAACATGGGACAACCCGGAACAATATCTGGCGTGACCATGCGTCGCACGCTCGCACGTATGGGCTATACCAGAAGACGACTCCTACGGCATCCTCTCCTAACCAAGGTTTATCGGCGTAAAAGACTCGCCTGGTGCAAAGAGCATGCAAGTTTAGAAGACTGAAAGAAGGTGTGCTGGTCGGATGAGTCACGTTATTTACTACACACCGTGGATGGTCGTGTACGGATTTGCCGTCAACAACGTGAGGCTCTTAATCCATCATGCATGGTATCAATAGTGCATGCCAATTGAGGCGGTTGTATGTTGTGGGGCATGTTTCACTGGCAGGAACTTGGACCCCTGGTGCATGTGGAACAACGTATCAGCGGTCTCCGCTATCGTCAACTGCTTGCTGAATGTGTACACCCTGCTATGTTACACTTTTTCCCGAATGGCGATGGTGTCTTCCAAGACGACAATGCGCCGAGCCATCGAACACTTGTTGTGCAGGGATCGTTTGAGGAACACAGTTCTGACTTCGAACATATCGATTGGCCTCCGAACTCCACTGATATTAATCCCATAGAGCAGTGGTCTCAAACTCAAATTGCATGCGGGCCGAATGCACGATCTGAAAGCAGCTGACGAGCCGGAATTTTTTTTTTTTTTTTTTTTTTTTTAACAAAATGAGAGTGAATATAAGCACCGTATTTACAACAAATACATAATTGAAATGTATTCGCGGGCCGTGTAAAATTGCTTTGGGGGCCGTATGCGGCCCGCGAACCGCCAGTTTGAGACCACTGCCATAGAGCACTTGTGGGACCCTATGAAAAGGCATATCAGGCGTCTGGATACGCCAATCACCACCATACCTGCATTGCTGACCGCATTACACACAGCTTGGTTGGCCATACCTCCCGAACGCTTCCGACATCTTGTTGAATCAATGCCGTGTCGGATAGCTGCTGTACTGAGGGCAAACGGAGGACCTATGAAGTATTAGGTAGGTGGTCAAAATTCAGTGTTCACTCAATGTATATCTTACATAACTTTACGAATAACTTATGTTCTGAATTAATGTGTGAAATATACGAATTTTTTTATTAATTTCTTTTCACTATTTCGCCATTACGAATTTCGCCACTCCAACTTCAAACAAATTCTTGCACGAAGCGTTAAGTGTTTGTTGTTGTCATACAGCAACAAGGGTTTCCCCCATCTCCGCGTTGCTTTCATTGTGGTGAACCAGTTCACTGGGAAATGCCAGAGATTTAAAAGTGTGTGGGAATTGTTCATGTGTAGTGTCCTGTACCGTTGTTCATCTGGTCATTTAGTCGTTGGACCCCTATTGAGGTCCAACGTTGTCCCACTTAAGACCTGTGGAGGCAGACCAGGAACCCAGTAGCTTTAGATTCACTCAGGCAGGTCCTGCCGCATAATTTCCTGGGATTTCGACGACTGGGACCTAAAAAAATATAAATCAATAAATTAAAAAATAAAAATAAAGTCTGAAATTTTTTTGGGATCCTCTGAATTCCGCATGCCCAAAAAATTTGTATGCGTGTCACTTTGGGCACGCGTGCCATGGGTTCGCCACCCCTGCTATAGGGGATAAAGTTTTTTTAGCTGTTAATATTTATATGCGCCAGACCACTTGAATTTTACACTGAAGAAGAGCGTTCCTGCAACAAAATATATCTGAACTCAGTAAGCCAACGAAAATACTAAGCCCAGAGTAGATCTCCCGCATTTTTCTTACTTTTAAAATTCAACACATACTCTTGAATTTAATGTAAAACATGGCATCACACTGCTGAAAAATCGTAGAAAAATCTATTGATATCAAGGACAGGGAAAAAAAATTTGCAAATTTCATTCATTCATTAAAAAAAAAGAAAGAAAATAAACAATAGACGTTATGCAACATAAACGGTCTTCAGTATACATTGCCGAATTTGACTGTTCCTAAATTTGAAGAATAACCATTTTATTCGACTTTTGGACATTTCATCTTCTACTCACACAGTTCGCAAGGGGCTGCCAGTGTTGAATGGATCACAGTTTTACTTCCGGATGGCTTTCCTGACACTAATCATAGATAAGCCATATCTATCACCGTTATATAGAAGAGAAAGAACCCGATCTTCCGTTGACGCAGCTGTCCTACACTTGTACAATGGCTGGTTTCTTTTCCTTGCTTGTAAAGAAGAAACCTAACACAAGTTTAGAAGCAAACGTCAAGACCGAGAACGGAGCACAACTCAATAAATAACGGTATCTTATTATTTTGCATAGTTCACTTTTGTCGGATTCGGTGACTGATAACAGTTTCTCAACAATAATTCTACTCTGTCTCTATGTTTAACATTAAATAAGAAACCAACCACGCCAGTAGGATTGCTACCCAATTCCCGTTTTTACGTATGCATTAAACAAGAATACGAGGAAAGAGTCGCACTTCTCTTGTACCAGTTTATAAGAAAAACGTCCTGAAAAACAAACACAATTCATCTCGGCTTAAAAATAGACAGTGTTTCTGCTGCCGAACAGGTACCAAATCTTTCCAAATCCGCTAGTATCACTCATCCTGACATCTGGTATTTGATACTATGAGAAGAAATAAATTTCACAATCTACGGGTGGCGAAAGTAAGTCTGCATTCCATGACACAAAACACCACAGCTCTAACATGGGTCACTCGTTAAGCCGTCTCATCTCCGAATAAAGCTTTTCTTTAGGAAGTTTTATTACTGTAGACTAGTCACATAGTGTACCGAATGTGGAAGTTGTTCCGCCTCTTCCACTTTATAACTGAGTCGTATTTCAATCATTATCCACTGATCTTTACAAGCTCACTACTGGTCACAGAAAATGTTAGAAGGCCAATGAGTCGCAACTAAAATCATTGGTTAAAATAGCCTCTTTACTTGCTTGCACGGAATATCACTTTTATCGTTTCCAGTGTCCTTTTAATTTATAGTCCGCATTGAGCACACACAAAGACGATAGTGTTTTTCAGTCTGCTGGCTGTCTCACTTATAAAGCTTAACGTAACGAACTCGTTTTCCTGGATTCCTTTGTCATCGCTTTATGCTCCCTACAGCTAAAAGATATAATTTATATCTGAAAGGGGGGGGGGGGGATAGAAGAAATGACAAATACCATTAATGTCAAAGTAGGAACAAAACATATTTATACAACAATTTATAAAATTAATCCCAACACAATTAAGCAAAATTAAAGGGTCTATGCCTTCCAAATATTCTCTCAATTCACCGCAATGTAATTAATATAAACAAGTACATAAATTAAAATGTGTTACAATCATATTAAAAATCACATTACTACTAAATTTCATGTAAGGACTTGACGGAGTTATTTATTCGATTAGTTACTAATAAACAGCGATCCTCCCCACTGCTACATTATTATTGTTCAGTTTAGTAAGCTTGATTTCAACCCCTATAGCTGGTTGGTTAAAAGGATGTATATTGAATTATAAGTGAAAAATAAATACATACATTAAAAGGACAATAGATAATGTTTGACAACCTGAAGTTGGGATAGCATAAATATACAGAGGGAGAAAACTTAGATTTGAACATATATACAGATAACTAATTAAGTTTACAATACAACTTCAGTTTACAGTCTATTAAAAGACAGCCCGTCTTGAACTTCAGAGAATTTTGTGTGTCTGTCGATGGCAAGTGATGGACTGGTAGACGAACTAACAAACAGCGAAGTGACTTGATCGTGTTTATCGAGATTCACTACATGCTGATAACAACAATTTCATAATTCGTGGTGATACAAACCCAACCCAATCGCATATGTTCCATCTTATTGTTCATGGCTATACACCGCGATATACTTTGGGACAAACTAATCACATTTAAACTAATCAAATAGAAAAACACTAGCAATGATATTTTTATGTATAAATAAGAAATCTTATTTCCACGTACAAAGCCCGAATACAGCCTAAATCAATGTACAAAGTATTCTGTGATACCTTTTTTTTTTTTTTTTTTTTTTTTTTTTGTGGAATAGTATCGCAGAATATCTTTGTATAAACTAAAAAATATAAACGGGTGTGCTACAATTTGCCATTCACAGCTGTACACTTTGGACAATACATAACTATACAGTAAGGACTGTCTGCAGGAAGGTGGAGAAGAAAATGGGTATAGAAAAGGATCTAAAAATACCTACTACGACACTAGCAGTAAACCTACGAGATTTTAATATTTTAAGGTTTAGGGCCGGGCACAGAATGAATACAAAACTAACGAAGACTATTCCCTAGCTTTGAAATACAGTACAGAATTTTTATTTTTACGGGTGTTCTAAGATGCGCACACCACAAACGTTGGAAATAATAGTTTAAAATATGGACAGACACGTATCTTAGAATAAAAGCGTTCCTCAAAACATTTTCATGATTGAGGCTAATCTGATGATGTCCAGTTTTGTCATGGCTTTCCTTTCTGACAATCTTTACATAAATAAGTACAAATAAATGGATAACCCTGGTACACATTTTAAAACACTTACTGATTTATAATGCGAAAATCATGAACTTGTACAATTTTTAGATTGTAATTCCAAAATCTGTAATTGATTTTACTCTATCACTTTTTTTTTTTTTTTTTTGTACAAAATAAAATGCAGAAAGAACGCAAAATAGAAAAACTAAATGAAAACGTAATTTTCCATACAGAATACAAAGAACACACTTGTAATCTACATAGGTACTCAGATATCTTATTGAAACAATAACTAGTTCAAAAGTTTTCTTAATTGGTGCAAAAGTTTTTTCCCCCTTCACACGGATGATTTGGTGCTTCCTCCCGAAACTCTGAGCTTATCTCTTTTCAAACACCAACAGTAGTCTGCCATCGTACACGGTTAACAAGTCTTTCCAGGTCCTTTAATCTACAAATGACAATTTTTTTTTTTTTTTTTTTTTTTGCAGCACTCTTGAATGCTAACTTTTCTTTTAGCCAGCGAATTGTTCATTGCTGGAATAAGTTGTCTCCGCAGGTAGTTGAAGCTGACAGTTTTAAGAAACTTAAAAGGTCAACTGTATAGTTTCCTACGTAAGGAGGAAAGCAGAAAATTTGTTTTGTGCTTTCCTATAATCTCTTTTATTTTATTTTATTTTATTTTCGGCTGGTGCAGCAAAAGCCTGTGGCTTCCTTGCACTATATGGCTAATATTAATACTAATACTAAGCTTTCACATCTTTCTGAGACATAAAGTTGTGAAATTATTATCTCGCAACACCAACGTGCTGATTAGCAACGTGTTTTCGACGAGATTGGCAAGCTCCAATCTTCCTTACATTAACGAGGGTATATCTCTAAAACGGTGTTAGCAGGCTACCAGCTAGACAACCCAACGGACCAAACCTACTGGTAACTCTCTTGAAGGCAAGGCATTCGGATCAACTAGCTGCTAGTGCATATTCTCACTGCCTTTACTCTGTCAAAAAATGACTGGAGGGAGTCCTTGTAATTTGTTTGCGGGAAGCTGGTCGAGACCACGTTATGTTAAGAAGCTGAGTATATACTTGCACGCCATATTCAAAATTTTCATTACTTCTTACACATCTCCCACCTTTTCTTTACTACCGAATTTAGATCTGAGAAAAGATCTAAATTCCGAAACTCTTCCTCATTTATTTCACAATATACGTAGTCTAAGTTCCAATCTCAATAATATCTATTTCCACGTTACAGTCTGTGCAGCCCCACTTAGTTTTTCAGACAGAGTCCCAATTACTCAACCACTGCTCATATCAGTGGTCCTAATTATTCGATGTACGAATCCTTTCGCTTCACAGGTACTTGTGCATATGTCCGCTCTAATATTCCCTGTCAGAGACTTAGTAACTTGTAATCTCTCTTTTCGATATTCTCTGGCTTAAAATCTTTCTACTCCATTCTGTCAAATCCGTTGCCTCTATCGATCTCCAAATTTCGCTACACATGGAAATCTGACTTGCTTTGAATTTCGACTTTTCCAAGCCAACTTTCCTAACAGTGAGGTAATTTTCCTTGGCGATTTTAATGTTCAGAACTCCTGCTGGTTTCAGTTTTCTAGTCACACGGACCTAGCCGATCGAGATGTCGAGGCTTTTGCAATTACCAATGACCTCACACAGATTACTCATTTACCTACCAATACGAATACCATACAATCCCAATTACTCAGCCAACACCGTTGCTCTTTTTCTCATGAACAGCCCTTCCAAGTACACGGTCGAGGTAAGTAGTCCTCTAGGCACCTCAGATCACAATTTTGCGATGGTAGCCTCTGCAATGCAACCTACCTCTCTCTCTCTCTCTCTCTCTCTCTGTTGTTTGGCCTGTTCAAAATTCTAGTCCAAACTAGATTTTTGAAGAGGCTAATAGTAGAAAATTGCTTCCTGTTCAAAGGATAGTCGAGCATTCTATATCATTGCCAACGCTACTGGATGTAACTCTGTCAATCTGCATTCTCACCTCTGTTGAAACCTGATGGTCCAATTGTCACTTCAGATAAAGCCAACTTGCTAGCATTTCTCTTCTTCTTCTTCTAATTCTTGTATTGACGATCTTGGTAAATCACCTCCTGCCATACCCAGTACACGCGACTCAATACCGCATGTGGTCTTCCGTCAAAAGGATGTCAGAAGAATTTTGAACAATCTTGATGACAAGAAAGCTCCATGTCCTGATGATATTTCTCAACTTGTTTGCAAAACCTGTGCTCCTGGGCTTTCTCCTGTTTTGTGTCGCCTTTTTGCGTTTCTTATTCCACTGGTGTTTTTCCTTCTGCTTAAAATTTGCTCATGTCCAGCCAGTTATAAAAAAGGTGACATATCCCTTCCATCCAATTACTGTGCGATTGCACTTACTTCTACTCTTTCTAAGGTAAATGCATTAACCGCAAAACCCTTAAATTAGCCTGAACACTTTCGCCTGATCAATGATAGCCAATATGAATCCCGTCAGTGTCGATCCACTAGTGATATACTGGCTTATGTTATCCATCTGTGGACACATTCAATGGAAAAGTTTGGTGAAACTCAAGCAGTTGTTCTAAGTCTAAGTAATGACATATTTTAAAAGCTCTTGATCATATTTGGAAAAGATGTCTTTTAAATAAGCTTCCATCTTATGGATGGTCAGATGTTTTCTGTAATCAGGTATCCAGTTTTCTCTCTGACTGCTCACTGCGGGTGACGGTAGATGGTTTTCTTGTCTTCTAACTTCTAGATTAATGCTAGTGTTCCTCAAGGTGTTCTTTCTCCCACTCTCTTCCTAGTGTATATTAATGACATTCTTCCACTGACTGAAAATCCTATCCATAGTTTTGCTGATACATTGCACTTCACTTACCAGTTTGAGAAACCCTGCTTCGCACAAACAGCTTCAAACTTCTCGAATGTCCACTACCAATTCCTTAAATGCTGATCCCCAGGTAATTCTATAGTAGGGCAAAGATAACTTAGTTGATTTCAATCCCTTATCCTCAGTCCCGTCTTAAATCTCGCAAAAAAGGATTCTTCTGTTCCTATGCTTATTTTCGATGACATTCAGTTATCCAGACAAGATGAGATATCTCTCTATTAGGGATTACAATAACTTCTAATCTCTCTTGGAATAAACACATCACAAATATCCTCTTCCTCTACATCTAAAAAACTGGGTTTTCTCGTACGTTCTCGGAGTTACTTTTCTTCGAAATAACTACTTTCGATACTCTGTACAAATCTCAAGTCCACCCTACCATGGGACACTGTTTCCATATCTGGGGCGGTGCCCCCTTAACCTTTCGCAGGCGTCTAGATTCCATTCAAAAGAGGGCAGTTAGATTATTCAAAGATCCATCTCTAACAGCGTCTCTCCACTCTGTCTCAGACATTCTGTTTCTGTTGCATGCCTTTTCTATTGATACTTCCATGGGCACTGTTCTTCTGAATTGGCTTCTATAATTCCTCCAATCTCGTTCAACCCAGTCCGAACATGTAACACAGTGGTTTTCAACCGGGGTGCCATGGCACCCTAACTTTAACTACTTCGTCCTAGGAAGGTACTTACAGCTTTAGGTACTTACAATAATTATGCTTATATTAATTGTATTTTATTTCAGGTAATTTGTTTTTTAGCATACCGGTTCTCTCAATTATTCCATGGTTATTACACCTGGTATCTCAGCTCAACTACCCTACCAAATACACAAATACTCTGATAATTACCTTTTTGTCTATTTTTCATTATGGTTACCAGTTTTTTCTACGTTTACCGTAGTACCTCGGATCCATAACCCAGTCTTATATATATTTTAATTTCTCATTCCTGTTTACTGACTTTCAGTAATTTCATTGCATCTTTATCATTTTTACACACACACACACACACACACACACACACACACACACACACACACACACACACACACACACACACACACACACAGAGAGAGAGAGAGAGAGAGAGAGAGAGAGAGAGAGAGAGAGAGAGAGAGAGAGAGAGAGAGAGAATCGGATCTAACAGGCAGAAAATTGAGTAGGGATGCCGCAAAATAAAATAAATCGCTTTTTCTTTTTTCTTTTTTTTTTTTTTTTGCCATTATTAACTTTGTTAAAATTTGTCGTAAAACACTGATGGTTTTCGACAACCAGTCAACATCCACTTACTTTCCAACTTCAAACTGACAGAAGCAACTTTTTTTTCTTTCTCATTTATCCCTTCAACTTCCGTTTTCTGGAATAACCTCTATTCGCACGTATTTCCTATAAATTACAATTTATAGAAATTCAAGGTTAATGTTAACAAGTATCTTCTTGTGTCTTCTCACCTTCAGCCCACGCACGGCACTAAGTAGGGTAAGTTCAAATACCATTCGTGTTTGGGGTTTTCATAATTGGGGAAGAAAAGAAAAAAAAAAAAAAAAACTTCACTTATCTCAGCAACTTCTCAACTGAGAAATGGTATCTCTCATTATCCATATCCTAATTTTTTTTTTCTCACTCAATAATCCCACTTTTTTCGTTTTTTTTTTTTTTTTTTTTTGTAATGATGGAATGTGAATAATTCAACTTCACATTTCCTGCAGCTGAATTACTTATAATGCAAGTTGGGTCTAGTCGAGTTAGGTGAAATGTTTTGAATTAAGAGTTAATAGAACTTACACCATGAATTGTATACGTCATTGTGTGTAAACTGAGTGTGTTTAAAATGCTTGTTTGTGGAATAAGAGACAAAAAGGAAGAAAAACGGGATAAGCTATTCAACTACATTACACAGATGCAGAATTTCTGGAATCACATTATAAAAGTGTCTTAGTGATCTCCTTGAGTTGAAATCTGTTTACTGTTAAGCAATAAGAGTTAATCCTATAATGGCAGTTCACAAAAGAGATGTAGCATAAATAGTATGTGGGGATGGGGGAGAAAGCAAGCAACAAGATATTACAAGTTTTCTTCTTCTTTTTTATTTATTTATTGTTATTTATTTATTTATTTTATTTATTTATTTTTTATTTTTTATTTTTTTTTTGAAATATGGCAGAGATTTTCACTTGGTTGTACTTGCACTTGCTTTAGGCTGTATCTCGCTGACTAAAATAAAACTTCCTTAATCTAGTCTGAACCTCTTTATAATATGAATTTATATCTGCTAGTTCTAGTATAATTTACAATTGTGATCATTTTGCTTTCTTTCTTTTTATTATCCCCTCTCCGAACTTTACAAACTTCATTCAGAACCCCATTTAAGGTATCTAAGTTAACAAGCTCTCTAGCCTAAATATTCGAAGTCTTTCCTCATATGGTTCCTTTTCATAGAAAGGACATCTTAGGCCTTTCTGTCGCCTGCCTACATTGCAGAGAGAACTTCGTGTCCACCCGGATCCTAACCTCCAAATCCTTATCTTCCGCTACTGTTTTTAATTCAATCTAAACCAAGTGTCAAGTTAATTTGGGAATGCTATTGCGCTGGTAAAAGACCTTGCATTTTGTGAATCAAAACATTTCTGCCACTTTTCTGATCAGCCTTCAGCTTATCCAAATGAAAGACAGCTGCTTGGAGCTGATCATTAACTACTCTTCAGATCTTGATATCATCTGCGAATTTTGACATCACACACTAAATCCCTTCGTTAATATCATTTAAGGAAATCAGAAACAGGAGTTCTCTCAGTACCGATCTTTGAGGAACCCACTTTTAAGGTTAGCTCATTTTAGGAAATCAGAAACAGAAGTGCTCCCAGTACCCATCCTTGAGGGATATGAACAGTAACCATTAACGACAACGCTCTACCTCTTTTACTGCAACTACCTTTGATCCATCTAGTGTTCTTAGCCGTAACCATCACAAGTTTCAGCTTACAGCATAATTCTCGTGCGGAACGAGTCAAATGCTTTGCTGAAATTCGAACAACAACGTCGAAATTATTCCTAACTGGATGTTAGGATCCAGCTCATCAATAACTGTGTCAAATAGCTAACTAGGTTAGCTAAACAATTTTTCCTTTACAAAATCGTTCTGTGTTTCCTTCAGAATACCATTTGTATTGAAATGTCCCTGTACTACATGTTCGATAATTTCCTCCATTATTTACTCTACCACTGAAGTCAGATTAGTCTATGGTTACCTATTTCGCGCTTAAAACTATCTTTATGTACTAGCGATACATTGGCACTTCTGCGGCCGAGAGGACTCTCGCCAAGTCCAATTATGCCCTTTTTTTTTTTTTTTTTTTTCCGGTAGTTGTTAGCGCATAGGCTTCTGTGGCCATAATGCACCTCCCAAGGTTTTTTTTTTTTTTTTTTGCAGTACTTTGATCCAAGCCCGAGGCGAGAATCGAACCCGCGACCTTTGGGTTGCCAGGCAGGCATTTTACCCACCCGGCTAGCCCGGTCGGCTTAATGATGCCCTCATAACCCATAATGACACTCAATGATACAAAGGGAACGCCCACTACAATCTATGGACTCGCCCTAGAACCAAACAACAACCGCAAAGCAGAAAAGCATAGAATCGTGGCTAACCTGCTACAGCTGTGGCAGGACAGATGGACAGCATCGAACAAAGGCGAAGTGACGAAGAGATTCATACCACTGGTTGCCAAGACGTATCCAAAAGCTCCCCCGTGGTTTAACCCGGGGTTAAATGCAACGTACTTACTAACGGGCCATGGCCCATTCAAGGCAAAATTGAACATGCTGGGTATAACGGAGGAGCTAACTTGCACCTGTGGTGAGCCTGAAACATGGCATCATATAATGCACGACTGTGAGTGTTATGAGGAACACAGAAGCGTGCTAATAACTAAAATACAGTACATACCAAAAAACAAAGAACACCATCTCTTGGACACAGAAGACGACTACGCGGCTTTCAGCCAATTTGCACGAGAAGTCTTCGACCGAAGAAGAACGGAAATTGCCATCCACAATGAATGAAGACAACCCCGACCAAAGTGAGGCCACAAACGGATCAAAGGACCCAACAGGACCCTACAAAGATCAAGAATTTTTTTTTTTTTTTTTTGGTAGTTGTTGGCGCATCGGCTTCTGTGGCCATAATGCACCTCCCAAGGTTTTTTTGCAGTACTTTGATCCAAGCCCGAGGCGGGATTCGAACCCGCGACCTTTGGGTTGCCAGGCAGGTGCTTTACCCACCTGGCTAGCCCGGTCGGCCAGATCAAGAAAATAGCAAAGTGACAAGGAACCTGGTCAGACACAGCCACAGGAACTAACCGACGAAGACGAGTACATGCAAACAAGCCAAGTGACAAAAAGCCCGGACTGGACATAAATGCAGGAACTACTTGCATTACGCCATATGGCGGTCTGAATAGGACTCCCTAGTAATATTCACCTTTAATTCCCAATCCCCAGGCAGTGGGGAGACGGTTTCCTGTTTCCCCACCTGCCACTCCCCGTTTCTCTACCTCTGGTGGGGCATGGGCCTGCCCCACTGCTTTTGGGGACACCTACTCTATTGTCCCCATACTTCTGGCTTTTCCCCCCAGTCTTTAGCCTCCCTCCCCTACTCTGTCTATACACCAGCGCATGTCCCACACAATGTTAAAAATTAAAATATGTCCAAATTCAAACCGCGCACGCAAAACTCTTTCGGCTTAAACCTTTTTCAGTGATGATTATTTATTTTTTTATTTATTTAATTTTTTTTTAAGGCCCTAGCCACTGAAATAGGAAACTAGGTGGCAGGGCCTGCCAGAGTAAAATATCAACTACTGAGTACCTGGTCTGCCTCCACGAGGCTAAGTGTGGACAACGTTGGGCCCCAGCAGGGGTCTAGCGGCTAAATGGCCAGAAGAACAACAATACACAATACTACACTTACAAAATCCATACACTTTTAAATCTCTGGCCTTTACAGTGAACTGTTACACCTACAATGAAAGCAACGCGGAGTTGGGGGGAACCTCCGGTGCCGCTAGACACGAATACACTTGACACTTTTTTTTTTTTTTTTTTTCCCAATGATACAAAGCACACATTCGTCGCCTTCTTCATAATTACTATGTACATGTCGTCAACTTCAGGGCATAATGAAGGTCCAAATTGAGCCATTTAACTAAATGTGGTCAAATTATTTTTGAACTTGTCTATTGAAGGTTGAAAATCTCGGATGCAAAACTGATATCCAAAATATTGTAAAAAAAAAAAAATGCAATCTCATACCTAGCTGAGTGTTCAGTTTACAAGTTCTATGTTGAACACGCGTTTGAAGCGACCGTGGCGTGAGTCCATATGATTGCTAGACACGGTTAATGATTGTATTTTTGTCAAAATGATAACCTGTAAACTTCTGCAACCTTTGTGGTCGTGATGGATATAACTAGAATATTTTATTTAAAATACAGAATCTAAAATAAAAGAAGCCTTTTCTTTTCAATATCAGCAGACCTTTTATATATATATATATATATATATATATATATATATATATATATATATATATATATATATATATATATATAAACCTAGGTTTAAATTATACTTTACTTTTAAACAATTTCTGATAGCAATTTATTTATTTTTTATTTTTTTCCCTTTAGAGCGAAATAACTTTTAGATACTTATGGGCCATTATTAATTTTATTTTATTATTTATTTATTCTTTTTCATTTTCAATATATATGAGCAACTGAAAAAGCTCACACTGCATTAATCCCCGCCCCTTTTAAAAACAGCAATTAAAACTCTATAACCACCAACTCTACTACAACCGTTTCGCTGACTTCTTTATTGAAAGTTTCTTTTTCACCCAATTTATTCTTATTTATTTCCTTATCGATTTGTTATTAATTTGGTTACTTATTATCATCTTATATTTAATGTTTGGTTTGTTAGTTAAATATTTGAACATAATATCTGAAGATGTTGATTTTCGAAATGAAATCAGAAAATACGTTGCGTTTTTAATGCACTGAAAATATCATTAATGCTTTTCTTTTGTAGCAGACTACCAACTTCATAGCAACACACTTGGATAAGATGTGCTAGGGTGTGGAAGGGGGGGGGGGGTTACGGTGTACAAATGCTGTGTGAGCAGTATAATTAGACATTTGCATTGTTTAAAAATGCCTTTGCTAAAAACAAAATGTCAGTTCATGCAAATAAGGCAATTAATAAACGTGGAGAATACCTAAAGGACTTTAAAAGTTGCCGTTCTTGGAAACAGATCAATAATGTAACTTTACTAATGAGGGGAACCGAGGTTCAGTACACGCGCGTGTATACAGTCCATAAAAATATGGGAAAACGCTTCGAGTTTTCACATTACTAAATCTGCAACAGCAAACAAAACACATCGTGGAAGCATTTTATGGGCCATTCTAGGTGCTAGAACTTATACATGTTCATTAGGTATAATGTAAATGTTTAATCACGTAAGTCTACCTAATATAAATTAGAAGCTGAAATAAAACACTCTGGACTTTGATATTTTGAAATTAAAGCAAAAGCTAAAATTCAAGGAAAAAGCTAATAAAATAGTTTAAAAAAGGCCTAACTAAAAATCCAATGAAAATATGGTCTGACTGCTTGCAATATGAACCGGCTCCTTTTAGAATAATCATTTTAAATAAAACCGATCCGACCGAGTATAATGGCATCGTGGAAGCAATAATAAAGCGTATAGTGCAGAATAATTTAGATATAAATAGAATTCTGAAGGAAATACGGCATGGTTTTGTAAAGGAATATCATGTTTAACTATTTTGACAGTGACACTCATCAGTTGGATGAAGGAAATGATTTGGATTAACTTGGACTTCAGCAAAGTTGTTGTTTGTTGTTTGGTTTTTTTTTTTTTTGTTTTTTTTTTTAGGAGCATTAGCAACTAAGGCCATATTGCTCCGGGGATATGCGGTGGTCATTCCCTAACCTTTCCGCATCCTCCGTATTTGGTGGTCACGGGCTCGAACCCCTGTCTAATCAAGAAGCGTGTGCTACGCACTGCTGCACCTCCCCCACCTAGCTACGGAGGCGTCTTCAGCAAAGTACTTGACACAGTCTTGCATGAAAGGTATTGCCTAAGTACCTCTCATGCAAGACTTTTAATGGGGAAAATCCTTAGATGGATCGCTGTAGCGTAGGATGAAGGTGGTTGAAATTAATGGCCACTCTTCAGATTGGGCTAATGTAAGAAGTAGGGTTATCCAAGGAGTGGTACTAGAGTCACTAAATGATATTCTTGAATGGCATCTACTTTGCCATGGTACTTTAAATACAGGATGTAATGTTAAAATTTGCAGATGGTGTCCAGAATGATATATAGAGTAGTTAATGATCAATGGCAAGCAGTGCTTCTTCGGCATGACTCGGATAAACAGGGATGGTCCGAAAAGTGGAAAACTGTTTTAATGCAGCAAAATTCAAGGGAACAGGGACCCCGAAATAACTTATACACTTGATGCGGGTGAACTAAAATTGTAGATAAACAAAAGTAATTACAATACGGGCGCGAAGACATTTTCGGCAGTGTAGACAATTTTTGCTTTTCTCTACAATCAAATGTTCGATAGGGAAATAATAATCCTACTACAAACCGCAATTGTAAAGACTGCACTTGGAATACTTTGTCCAAGTATGCAGCAGCACACACAAAAAAAAAAAAAAAGACATGGAGTTTCTTCATTGAACTGAGTGATGTATATGAGAAGTTAAAACGAATGAGAGTGAAATTTCCACTGTTATAAACCAAGATTACAGGGAAAAGTGGTGTAGACTAGATTTCAAGAAGTTTCTTTTACTAGCGAGTTGTTAATTACTGTTATAAGTTTCCCCCATGAGTAATCCAGCGAAAAGCTCATTGGACAATTCCATTGTAAACGCGGCTAAGCACAATTCTTCTGATCTACCTGGGGACAGGAGCAATTCTAATGAAGTGAAGAAAACTATTTCTTGTCATCAAAATGCAACGGCAGCATGGAATAATCCCGTCACTCAACGGGCAGCAAATTGTACTAAACAAATTAGTAAAACGCGTAAGCCTAAAAAGGTCTGCGGCAGGGCGTCAGCGAAAAGCAAGATTCTTCCCTCCCCGCTCCTAAATGATAACAAACTTCCTACTATCAGCTGTACCGATGTGATTGGATTTCCCCCAAAACCGCGCACATCCCACCTAACGGACCTCGCAGCAATGCTCAAAGAACTCCCTTGATGAAAAAACATGTACGTAGAAGGAAAAGGAATTTGCGCATCTGATACAGACAGTTCAGGAGAATGTTAGAAGAAAACACACCGCATCACCTGAACAGGCTACAGGCAAACTCTATGAAGTCCTCTGTAGAATTGCGAGCACTCTACAGGAAACTCTTAGAAGGCAACCTACGAGTTGCCATAACCTCAGTCCAACCAAGAAAGTAAATACAGCCAGGCAGACAGAATCCACCCGGTCTGGCCAATTACCTAGCACTTCTGTCAAGGCGCCCTTGAATCACTCCTTAATCAAACAGAATACTGTAAATTCTTGAAGTCTTTAGAGAAAAGATGCCAGATTGATAAAGCGGTGATGGATCTGATTGACACACAGTTGCATGAAGCATTAGATTATATCTATTCTGTAGATAAAAATCATAATTCTTCACAACTACAGCGAGTAAATAAAAACTCCTGTTCAAAGAGAATCAGTGATCAACCCCCACATAACAGGAAACCCGATCGAGTCAGTACATCCCGCATGCAGTCAACATTGACCATCCCTACAAGGGCTCTCCTGTTTCTCGTTTTTTTTTTTTTTTTAGTTAGTTGTTGGCGCATCGGCTTCTGTGGCCATATTGCACCTCTCAAGGTTTTTGCATTTTCTACTATGATCCAAGCCAGAGGCGGGATTCGAACCCGCGACCTTTGGGTTGCCAGGCAGGCACTTTACCCACCCGGCTAGCCCAGTCGGCCCTGCTTCTCGTACCAGGCAGCCTTCTGCTACAGCCAATCATCCAGATGCTCTTTCGATACGACGTCCCTCTGCTATCGATTCTTCCCAGACCAAAAGAATCGATGGGAGGGCTGTTCCCTTCGGCCAGCTTCACACTACCTAGCCATAATGCCTCTGAATGAGCCTCTCACTGGCACCTGGGCTCAAATCGCAGCACTTATTCCCTATCCTAGGTCCTCCTAGCCAGCTGCTCTTCGATCTCCAGCAAATCAACCACCCTTGCTCACCAATCAGGGGATCTACTACAAACAGCCTCAAATTGTGTAGAGGTGAATCTCCATCCAATGAAAGGGGGCGTCTGGGCTCTCCCTTCACCACCTCATGAAGTGGCTCCTGCCGATGTCACACTCTCCTTGATACCCAACGTCGAAGTTATGTCCACTTCCAGCACTGACAACAAAGTAGAGGCTATAACTGCACGCAATGGCTTCATCCATGGGAGTAGTGGCTCTTCGGAACTCAAATCGGCTCCTGGATTATCGCATGCTTTTATAACTAGGATTGACCTTGATACAGCCACACAAGATGTTTGGAATTTGATTTTAAACAAGACTGGAGTGCACACCAGCGTCCGTAAAATGCGTACAAAACATCTTATGCATCTTTCGATGTAGCTTGTTCACCCTGTGATTTGGTTGCTATTCTTAATCCTCACTTGCGGCCGCTCAGCTCAAGGGTCAGGGAATTTCGGGAAAATTCTCCAGTCTCTGTGCTCAGAAATCGCCACTAGCAACTAAAAGAATCACAGGACATTGGAACCGACAGACTCTGCTCAATTTTAACTCAAAACGTCAGGAGCATCTACAATAAGTTCCACTCCCTACAATCACTCTTGTTCCTTGAGGAATTGGGGATTATTTGCCTTACAGAGACCTGAATGTCATCCAATAAACAGCTCGACACGTTGTTCAGAAACTCATCTGACCATGCAGCTACTAATGATCGTATGGGAAGAAGAGGGAGAGGCGTTATGATTATTTACCATTGTAATTTTTCACTCTTTCCTGAGGACCAGCAGTACAGAACGCTTTGAAGCTTTGTGTGCCAATGTTATATGTGGAAATCACCAGATCCAAATATGTCTAATTTAACTTTCACCTGATCATACACAAGACTCCAGGGATAAATTGTGATCATGGCTGACGACTCATCTTACCTCTGATAAAACAACCTTTCTTACAGGGGACTTCAATATGCATGCCAACCGCTAAACACTCTGAAACTAGACAAGACTTCACCACCTTCATTGAAAATTTAGAATTGGATTTTCTTGAATCACAGCCTACAAGGGGAGACCAAGCGTTAGACCTAGTATTTTATCGTGCTGCAAATTTGACGCCCACAATACCGACCTTCACTTTTAATTCGGACCACAAACCACTTATGTTTGCTTTTACGTTCCAGTCGATGCATCCTAGAGATGATGAAGTCCTAACCAAAACCATTTTCTCAGTTAATTTCATCAACCAAGATGTCATAATGAGTTTTCTCACCTCAGCCAACTGAGCAGCACTTTCCACCATGCCGATCCACCAAGCCACTAATGGTCTGGCTTCCCTCCTAAAGGCAATGACAATTCAAGGAGCTTCAAAAACAATCAAAATCTCTAAATGGACAAAACCATGGTTCTCAAGAGATCTGAAGCCCGCTTTTCTGGACAAGCAATGTGCCTTCAGAAAATGGAAGAGTACTGGATCCACAAGTGATTTCATTAATTTTAAAAAGAAACGTGCACTTTTCCTGAAGCAAAAGCGACACACCAACAATAGATACATAGCTAATAGGTTAGTATGCTCAAAGCGGCCATTTGCAAAGCATTACAAAGACATTAAGAGGATAAAAGCCTTTTAGTTGGGTGGGCCGATAACACTTTTTGGTAAGAGTCACGTAAAGAAAGAATCGAATCCTCCCATCTCCATCCCATTGCGTCATTTGACTCCCTTGTCAACACTTAATATCGCGAAGGAGATTCTGATGAAAGTAATAAACGAGTTACCGAACAAAGCTACTGTCGGGCTTGACAGATTTCCCTTGTTTATCGTTAAAATATCCTGTCTTCATTGTGTATGCTCTTTTGTACATCTTTAATGAAATTTTGCGAACCTCGACAGCGCCCCAGATTTGGACACACTACTGCATCAAACCCATTCCCAAGATTTCGTGGCCAAAAAATGCAAAGGATTTTCGTCCGATCTCAGTGGGTTCTTCGCTCCTTAAAAGTTTTTGAAAAGAGAATCCTAATTCAACTTATAGAGCACTGTTTCGATCACAGACCTCACCACGTTCATACCGTGGTCCCTGGAAGATCTACTACCACCAATCTCCTTCAAACTCTCACATACAGGAAGCTTTGAATTCTCGAACTCAGCTCGACGTGATTTTTCTTAACATTAAAGCTGCATAAGATACGATTTCCATCACATCCTGAAGAACTTCAGGATCTCCGATAACCTTTTCTCTGTACTCAATAAAATTTTTCAGGAAAGACGGCTCCTTGTGGTCTCGCCCGTTCCTTTACTGTCTGCAGAGGGGTTTCACATGGTGGCATTTTGTTAGCAGCACTGTTTTAAGCTGCTTTGGAACCTCTGCTGGCAAATTTCTAAAACATGATCTCGTACGCCGATGATTTGAAGCTCTTCATTCATTGAGAGCCAGAACAAGCGCTCTCAGTCCAAAGAGCTGCAATAAAGCAAATAAATGAAGTAAACATTTATCTGCATGACATCGGACTCGAGCTAAATGCTGAAAAATCTGCCCGGATGATGTTCACAAAGAGGAAGAGAATAACCCCACTGCACGTCTCTATAAATGGACATCAAATCAAGCTTGTCAACTCCCATAGGGACTTCGGTTTGGTCTGGGATTCGAATCTGTCTTTTCTGGAGCACTTCAAGAAAGCAAGAAAAATTCTACGCAGCCCTTTGGTCTGCTCGTCAGGAACTGGTTGGTTACGGCAATAAGAAGCTAATATTTAGATTTATCCAAACTTGTGTTGTACCCGTGGCTCTCTACGCGGCGGAAATCTGGTTCTCCGCTCCTCCAACCTACCTGCAGCAGTTCTTGGGGGCTTGAGTATTGGCTGCTGCGATCCTTCAGGACATCCCCTTATTATATCTAGGGCTATACTGCACTCACTGCATGGAATGACCACTTGGAAACAAGTAATCACCACTCGCAATATAATGACCCTCTCCAAGCTTATTTCGGGCAGACTAGATGGTCCCATCATCGAATCCCATCATTCTACCCAAAGATAACAGAAGAACAACTAATCACCAAACATTTAAGATCCGACCTGCCCTCAACCAAATCAGCTCGCTCAGTCATATGTTTCCAGCAAACACGATTGGTCTCCTGAACGACCTAAATAATGAACGACCACCTCCGCTCTCCGTAGGCTCTGTTAGAGGACGAACTGCACTCCCCCTCCTGTTACGGACGGCCTTCTACAACTTGCCTCCTCTCCCGCACCGTGCTCTGAAGGATGCTGAATTTATTTAGAACATATATTCTGAACATTGTCTTAGCCTGATGTAATTAATTTGATCTGTATCCTTTATATTAATGTATATATTGTTAATCTGTTATAGTTATGTTTAACCTCCTAGCAAATGTTTGCTGTCTAGGGGTGGAGGTAACCTTTCCTTTTCCTTTACTTGAATAAATAATTAGTTGAGACGGACAGCTTGGCGAAATCCAAAAGTCATCTGGACAGCTATCTACACTCCCGCCTAAAAGTCATCTGGACAGCATCTACACTCCCGCCTAAAAGTCATCTGGACAGCATCTACACTCCCGCCTAAAAGTTTGGAATCACAGCGTATGATAACAGTTTTCATTAATATTTTCTTTTAAATTAGCCATTAAATGTAAAATTTAATATACAAAAAAAACTCTACAAAGTATTTTAAGATTTTTTATTAAGCACTGAAAACTTTGCAGCAAAAATGATTGAAATGTTTAATATTAACAACTATACTGATTTTCATCAAAATATCCTCCAAGAAATTTTATCACTTGCACAAATTTTATCACACGCCTTACACAGACGTGGCATTCTGAGGATTAATATTATAATATTGCTTTGGTTAATATTATTCACGAGATCTGCAAGGTTCCCCATAAATTTTGTGAAGATGGGCGGACTTCACGGACTTGATGCTAGTGATCCCGTAAAAGCTCTACTGGGTTTTACAAGTCAGTCGACTGGGTGGCCGCACCATAATTTGCAATATCCCCTCCTGTTGTTTAGTTGCTAGAAAGTTCCTGCACAGCTTAGAGCTATGCTTCGGGTCATTTTCTTGTTTTAATATAAAATTTCTTCCACAAAGTCATAGTCCACAGGATATTGCATTACGCAAGAATATTTTTTACAGCCTTCTTTTCTTAAAATTCCTTAAATTCTGGTGATGCCTCCCACACCAGAAAAACAATCAACCGCAGATAATGATGAAACCATCACCGTGCTTGCTTGCTTGGTTGTAGGCACTAAACAATGTGGCACCATTTTTCCATCAATTGATCATCTCACAAACTTGGATCCAAAATTTTCAAATGTGGAGGGATGAATCCAAATTTCAAAAATTTGGATTCATCCCTCCACAGTACGTTTTTCGATCCTTCAAATGTCCAATGTTGATGGCTCTTAGCCCAAGCCAACTGTTTCTTTCGATTTTCCGGTTTTAATAAGTGTTTTTCGGACCGCTACACGACCATGGAGTCCTGCTTGTTTAAGACGGATTTTTACAGTGGAAGTTTTACAGTTTTACACGGGAGTTTCTCTCTTCCTACTGAACTCAGCTCGGATTTCAGGTGCAGTAAGTCGTCGTCGATTGCTTTAAGAAATCGGTGTTATGGTCTTATCTTGTGCTTCCGCTGTTACGCGCAGTCGTCCTGATTGTGGTTTGCCCTTTTTAAACTGCCAGTCTCCTTGAATAGTAGTTTGTATTCCTTTAAATGAAACACCTAGTTTGTTGCAAATATTTCTCATGGAATAACTTTCTTTATACAGAGTTATAATAGCACTTATTTTTTCAACACTCAGTTCCTTATTTCTTGCCATGTTCATCACGAAACAAACTAAACTTACATCAAACACTCTGAATGACTGGTGTTCCATCTTATAAGTTACAGCTCTTACTCCTTAATTTATATTATTGCAAAACACTCTAGAACCATCTACTACGTTCAGGATCTTCTACGATGTTATACCACATTCAAGTCTTCTACACCTTTCTGAAATATTCTCGATTATTCTATAAATTTCTAAATATTATTTAAGTTTTTGATTTTTATACATAATAGAAAATATTTTAATAAAAATGTAAACAAGAGTGGTCCTATTTAATAAAAACTTTGAAAATTAAGAAAAATAAAAGGTGATTCCAAACATTTAAGCGGGAGTGTACGTGAGGAGAGAATCAAATATCAAAGACAGTCAGTTAAAAATGCATTGTAATTTTTATTTATTATTATTTTTTTTATTTACCTATTTTTTGCTAATGCAGTAAAAGCCTTGGGCTAATTTGCACCATATGGCTAATAATATTAAAAAAATAAAATAAAATAAAATATTGATATTAAATTATAAAAGTTTTGTTTTATTTTGTTCCGGCATACCACATTTTTCAAAACTTATTACAGGTGATCCCCGCTTAACGCTGATAATTCGTTCCGGAAAAACATAGCGCTAAGTGAATCCACGCTAAGCGAGCGCCGCATTCACATAAGGTCACATATGTATTTGTGAGTTGCGGTCGGTGCCATAGGATATTTCCTAATCAATAATAAACGGTAGTGAAAAGATGCACAAATATCGGTCAAAATATTTAATATTCAAATATTTGTACATATAAAATATTCTGCATTACATACGTATATAATTATGTGGTAACTACTTACGTATTAAAATTAAACTTAAAATTCCAATTAAAATCATGAATTTAACTGATCTAAATTGATTTGATTTGATTTAATTGATGAATTTAATCAAGAAAAATGTGTCGATTTTGGGTTGAACTTTGGCCCTCTTCCAAATAAACTAAAAGGGGTATTAATTTTAAATCCCCCGCAGAGTTATCACCCAACAATAAAGTCAACCAATCCTTCGCCGCTTTGAAACCTGGCATGTTTTTTTCTTCTTTTAATATGAAACTTCTTTTAGGCATTCGTTTCCACAAAAGTCCTGCTTCATCTATGTTAAAAACTTGTTGAGAAGTATAACACATAATATCCCTCTTCAATAATTTTTAACAAGTTATTTTTTGAAAGTTGCGGCTCGTTAATCTGCACTTGCGGCTTCTCCCTGGATTTTAAATCTATTCAACCAGCCCTTACTAGTTTTAAATGGTTCCACATTTTTTTTTTTTTTTTTTTTTTTTTTTTTGTCAGTTTTCTTCAGATCATCATATTGGCTAATCTCTCTCTCTCTCTCTCTCTCTCTCTCTCTCTCTCTCTCTCTCTCTCTTCTCTCTCTCTCTCTCGTCTCTCTCTCTCTCTCTCTCTCTCTCTTCTCTCTCCTTTTTTTTTTAATAATATTTAACTTAACTGAATTCTGCATTGGATATTATCTTCAATAAAATTCTAATAGCCGGCCTAGCCCTAGTTGCTTGCAATGGAACAGCTATCTTTCCCGCTGCTAAAATTAATTCTTTATTTTTTTTTTTATAATTGTTCTTACAGTTAAACTTGCAAGTCCTAAATTATGGCACACATCCGCTTGTCTTTGACCGGAATCGATTCGCTTCAAAACGTCTAATTTAATTTTCAAATTCAGTCGATTTCTTACATTTGTAGTCTTCGTACTGCGTCCAGACGTTGTTGCTTTTTCATTCTTATCCGCCGTTATTAACTCTTCGAAAATGTAACTGCGTTGGTTGCATTAATTATGATACAATGTTCGAGTGAACTGTCCGTTACGCACGATGTCTAAAACTGTACTAAGTGATGATTAGTCTTTGGATAAATGCATATAACGCAAATATTACAAGCAATATACTTGATCATTTTTTTTTTAAATGTTGATCTCGGAACTACGTAACAAGTCACTGTACTGCAATTAAATTAGCGTGCGAGAAAACATCACTGAGCGTGGGAAAATTTCTCGAGTCGGCGTGGGAAACGTTTTATGCTGTTTTGATATTCATTTTTAAGCTATCGGACTCCATCAAATGAAACTATTTCGTTAAATAGTTTCATTTGATCTAGTCCGATAGATATGCCAAAATATGCCGTTAAATATGCCAAAAATGCAATCTGTAAAAGAGCGTTATAGTGATCTGAGACAGCGTTATAGTCAGATACGGATTATAATATAAGAACAGCGTTATAACGAATCAGCGTAAAGCGAACCGCGTTATAACAGGGGCCTGCTGTATTTGTTATTTCATTTATTTATTTTTTATTTTTATTTATTTTATTTTTTTTTAGGAGTATTAGCAACTAAGGCCATATTGCTCCAAGGATATGCAGTGGTCATTCCCTGACCTTTCCGCATCCTCCGTTTTTGGTGATCACGGGATTTTTCAAAACTAGGGCATCATAGCATTTTCAGTGGTGCACTTGATAGTCCTATCACTTAATAATAAAAAATGGTTCTACGTCTCGGCCTACATCCCTTATTATTAGGGTTCTAAGTTTCGTTTGAACGAAATATTTTGAAGAAAAAATTCATCATAACAAATTTTTTTAAAGGCTACTTACGCCTTAAAAAGTTCCTTGGTTACAACGAAAGAAAACCTTCACGAGAGAATTGTGAATGGTATATTGTAGCTCATTCTAAATACGGTTCTGTAGCATTCCCTTGAAGCTTGAAGTTAGAAAAGTTTTAAAAGCTGCAGTAAAAGAATTCATTATAGCACCATTTGCTACGTTTTCCACCTTTGTGAATGACTGTGTTGTTGTTTTTAACGTCTGAGGTACCCACATTTTCAATTGCATTAAAGTTGCATTTTCGTATTAATACGGGAAAGTTAAGCATTAAAAACAAAACTGACGTATCAATAGGTGAAAATATATGATAAGTTGTATTTAATATACAGTTTTTATAAATATGCAGTATTTTTTATAAAATAGTCTTTCAAAACAACAATTTTTGATTTTTTTTTTAAATACACGCATTTCGTCTTTTTATTTATTTATTAATTAATTAATTACTTTAGAGTTGATATTTAAGTAAAATAAAGCAGAAATTACTACTAATATACATTACGAAAGTGCAGCAGAATTTATTTACACAAATAATGACCGTTTTGAAATAATTTTCAGTGATATTGATATTTCAATACAACGAAATTATTCGTACATTCCCAAATAGATCACTGTAACAGGATTTTACTGGAGTTAAAATTGCAATGTAAGTGGTTTTATTGTTAAGTATAAATGATCGTGATTCTTGCTGTTACACTTATGTGGCAATTTTACACCATTAAAATAGAAACAAGTTAATATCTTCAGGCGAGCATAGTATGCCTATTTTGGAATCCACTTCGGTGTCATTACAAATGACGGACTCCATATGTCTGCCACACCTTTACTGAGCCGACTGGGCTAGCCGAGTGGGTAAAGTACCTGCCCGGCAACCCCAAGGTCGCGGGTTCGATTCCCGCCTCGGGCTTGGATCAAAGTACTGCAAAAACCTTGGGAGGTGCAATATGGCCACAGAAGCCGATGCGCCAACAACTACCAAATCAAATCAAATCAATCACCTTTACTGAAAATTTACGGCACTGCTAAATGGAATGTACATATTTGGTATGCTGACGGTTTTATGTGAATCTAGAAATAACATTTCTGATTGTTATTTTTGCATTTGCAAACATTAAAGGGTATAACAATAACAACAAAGCTGCAATACAGTAACTAACCTGCCATAGACAATGCGTCCTGCCCTAAATATTGCAGATATACTAATTCCTGCTAACCTACATACACATTTATTGAGGTGAACTCTAATTCCGATTGTGCCAGTAGAATAACTTCTCACCTCCAATGGCTTTGGGCCTGCCGATAGTGTATAGTGTATAGTGTGTTCGTGTCTAACAGCACCAGGGGTTTCCCCCATCTCCGCGTTGCTTTCATTGTGGGTGTAACAGTTCACTGTAAAGGCCAGAGATTTAAAAGTGTATGGATATTGTATGAGTGTAGTGTTGTGTATCGTTGTTCCTCTGGCCATTTAGCCGCTAGACCCCTGCTGGGGCCCAACGTTGTCCACACTATGCCTCGTGGAGGCAGACCAGGTACACTAGTATTGAAATATTTACTCTGGCAGGTCCTGCCACCTAATTTCCTGAGATTTCAGTGGCTAGGACCTTAAAAAAAAAAAAAAAAAAAAAAGGGGGGGGGCCTGCCGATAAAATAAAGGCACTTCAAAGCAATCAAAACCTCTTACAGAGGCTGAATGGAATGATCTGGTGCTGCACTTTGATCTACCAAAGAACGCTGCACAGATTATAGCCTCAGGTTGAATAAAAACAACTGAGTTCGTAGCACAAATCTATGCAAATTAATGTTCCTTCGTGCACTGTTGCGTGCCATATGCATGATTCATTAGCATGAAACTTGTTCACTGAGGGCTCGAATACCAAAATCGAACAAAGCTGTACTACACAAGCGGTGAAACCATGTTTTTTGGATAACAGCCCGCATATACAAAATGCCTTTGTTTTCACCGTGAGTGGGACAGCAGAGCTAAAGCTGATCACAGAAAAAAAAAAAAGAAATGGTCAAAAAAGAACTAGATCTTACACCAGGAAGCAGTACTGATTCCTTGCCAAAATACCAGCGCTTTGAAATAAAAACGTCTAAAACGCGTATACAACCGTAGGTACCGTTTTAGACGCAAAGAATTCTCAAAAATGTCAAATGGCACTTTTGAAAATTCCTCAAACATAATATTCTCCCTACTAAGCTCTCGTACGTCATACAGCCACACCAATTTGATCTAAGTGACGAATGTTCTTATTTCGCACATACAATATACAAAGCAACACTGGATACAGATTTCATAATAACAAAGTTGTGGAGAACGTTTTCATATTACTAACAACACTACCTTAAGTATACGAAGAAAGATAAGGACGCGTGATTTCGTATAACCAATTTCTAGTATGTACTTGGGGGGGGGGGGAGAGAGAGAGAGAAAGTACAAACGTAGACAACACGGTGGGTAGTTACCTTATATGGCTAGTTGTCAAGTTAAAGTGTGCATTCTCTGATCTGATGGATGACAGCACATCACAGTAAGAGAAACGACGTCTGGCAGCAAGTAAATCTATACCCACCACCCCTTTATTTCGCTTTTCTTGATTCAAACATCTCCCTGTCCGCATCCGACACGTGTAGACAGATCGATGGCCACAACAGCAGCGTCGGAAATGAAAATACACCTAAAGCGTGCAAGAGAAATGTCCCTGCTGCAGACGTGTCTGGTTAGCCAGAATGTTACAGTTTTTAACATATTAAGAAGAAAGCAAATATAGCTGTAGGATGAAGATATTTACTTATTATTTTATTTCCATAATTGAACACATAAAAAATAATAACACCTTTCAAAAATGAAGATGATCAGTATAGTCAACAAGAAATAGTTAATAGTTTTTCTGAGGGATGTAACCGTTGGATCAAATAATGGACAGTGCATGCTGATATTTGATCTGATTGTGTTATGAAAAATCACAATTATATTTCGGTATATAATTATAAGGATAAAATCTAGGTATGTCGAATTATAATTTCACTAAATAAGAATACTTTTATATTACTGATGGGTTATAAAAGCATCGCTCTTCGTTATCGTAACATTAATAAACGTAATTTTTTTTTATCACCCCATCCCAAGCTCACAGCGATTTCAAATACATGGAAAGATTGTAATGACAATGATGATTCGTCATCAGCAAATCTGTGATATAGTGACACAACAATCTTGATCTGATTAATCACATCAAGAATACGGATTTCTTTCATGCTTCTTGAACATTTTTATTTATTTATTAAATCGGTTTATTTCCCAATAAACCTTGGGTCACCCTGGGACGGCTCTGTGCCAGAAGGGTGTGAATATTTACAGACTAAGGTGCGAGGAACACATATTGGCATGGAAAGTAGTCATCCGGCAAATCCAGAAACGTTCTGCTACTGAGTATGCAGTCAACCCTATGAGTTCCAATCAATATCAGAAAATTTAGAATCCCACATAGGCCATTTTCTGATTTGCTGGCCAATTCTATTTGTCTATATAACTGTTCACTATACTCATCACGTTTAATGAGCCTAGATTACAATTCGACTCTTGATTGTTTTCCTGATTCGTATATCAAAACAACCCAACTCCATATTACACTAAAATAAATGGCCTGACGTAGCCGAGTGCTCAAGGGACGTGAGTGCAATAGAACGCGCCTTTGAGTGGACGGGGTTTCAAGCCCGTGCCTGCTAAATACGATTAACAGTTGTATTGATAATTTATTGTGAACTCCACTGACTTGGTGGTCGTGCCGGAGTATAAACAAGAATACCTAGCATAACCCATGTCCACTGGTTGATCTGTATTAGAAACGGTGTTTCTTAATCAAAAGCATAATACTCTACCCCATCTTGTTAAGTCTGTCCTTTCTGTACACATTATGCTCACTACATTCAAATTCAGAATCTTCTATATCAGAGTAGCACTGTTTCTGATATTCCTATAATGTCAGCTTTTGACGACTTAATACTTCAAATTTATCAAAATTATTTACTATTCTTCTATTTGTGTTTGTTGTAGAAATAAACAGTAATTATGCTCTTAGTTGGATAGAATCAGCAAATATTTTTTAACCCCTTCTATTCAAGTGCATCAAGTCTATAAAGATGATCAGTATAGTCAACAAGAAATAGTTAATGGTTTTTCTGAGGGATGTAACCGTTGGATCAAATAATGGACAAATATCAGTGCATGCTGATATTTGATCTGATGATCTGTTTAATTGTTGCGCAATAGCACAACAATTAAACAACCCAATTACCAAAAGAAAAATACGGTCGTTCCAAAACATCATCTCGATGTTTACCAGTTTTTAATGCAAAGTAATCCTTTAAGTGCTTTCATAACTCGTTGATAGCTACACAGGATGGATTTTTCTATGATATAAGTGCACAATGAGAGAGAGAGAGAGAGAGAGAGAGAGAGAGAGAGAGAACCTAAAGAAAACAAAAGCTTTATACTATATAATTGTTTAGCGTCTTACTAATGCAAAAATACTGGGCAAATTTTAATCTGAAATAAAGTTATGCATCAGCTGAAATGACGTCGATAATCCACTGAAACATATACAATAATGTAGTAATCCTCACAGCGCTAGCATATACAGACGTGATGTCGATTCCTGGTGTTGAGTTGTTTGTTTGTTTGTTATTTGGTTTTTAGGAGCATTAGCAACTAAGGCCATATTGCTCCGGGATATGCGGTGGTCATTCCCTGGTGTTGAGAACACAGAGTACATGCCATGTACTCCGTGACAGTGTAGTGGCTTTGCTTAGTGGTTTTTTCACTTGTTTTTTTAAAGATCTCGGTTCAAATCCCGTCGGAGACGGAAGGAATTCTTAAAGGCCTCTTCAGTTGAGGCTATACTTAGCAGATCTAAGGCGCGTGAGTTGGTCCTCCTACCCTGCGTGCTTCTGGATTTTTTCCACCTGCTTAAAATGCAAATCAGCCCATGAATGCAGACACCTCCACGCTGGCGTAATAGTCTCAAATGCTGCTGCGCCGTAAAAACAAAAACAACAAGAATCGTGCTAAAAATTAAACTATTAATTACGACTGCACGTTTCACCCCTCCCCCCGTTTTCGGAGGAAGCCTATAACTACCATCTCTTCTTCCCAGAGCATGCCAGACATGCCCTATTAGAGTGAGTTCTGGGGATCTGGATAACCATTCCAATAAGGACTATTCCCCTGAAGAACCAGTATTCTCTCGGAAAGTACTAGTTCACTAGGTCGCTGTGAAGACATGGATTACCGTCCATTATAAGAGAGTCCGGACCAACAACTCCTGCAAAAGGGCGAATAAAAGGATCAATGATCTCATCCAAATACAACCATGAGAGCATTCACGGAAATGAATGGAAATCTGTACAGCCACAGATATTGATACACCTCACACCATTAAAGCACTACCTGCAAATGTGTCTCTTTCCGTAATGTAAACGGATGGAATCTGGCTTCCTATTCTCTAAAAATGAAAGTACGCCAAAAAACCGATTGAAAACACACACACACACACACACACACACACACACACTCTCTCTCTCTCTCTCTCTCTCTCTCTCTCTCATCAACGAAGAAAACCACAAATCGGAAGAGTAAAAATGCAGTGCGGTATGCTATTATGAGTGCTATCATAGATAAGAGGTTACAAGAAGTGTCTATAAGGTTCCATACTGAAATATGGGAATGGTCTGAGTCTGAAGGTTTGCCGGATTTGACGTTCCTGTATTTATTATTACAGTGGATTCCGGTTATTTGGGCCACCGGTTAATCGGGGCAGCCGTTTATTTGGGGCAAATCTTAAAAAACAAAAACCAATCGAGAAAATAGCCAGGGTTTACTTCGCTTAATTGGGACAAAATGCCGTTTAATCGGGGCAGGAGACCTCAGCACTGGAGATTACCCTACGATTATCTCCAACCGTACCACGTAGTTCAGTCGGATTTTTGGAGGTCACAACCATAAAACAATAAAAACAATTAGCAGTCACCTGTTTATTGGGCTTTTCTGTTAGTGCAATCTATCATAAACGGACAGTAAACTCGATCTTATTGAATTTGCGATAATACCGGCAGCTGGAATTCTGTGGGTTATTATAGTAAAATGTGTTTACACTTCCATGAAATCTTCAATCAAATAAAAAAAATTAATTTTCAGATCTTCTCTTCATTCCTATTTTTAAAGCTTCCTAATTTGTTACTCCGTTCTCACTTGCGCGTGTTGTGTTACTTGCAATTTGTGTGCCCTGTTCTTTGTTATTGATTGCTTATCTTTTTACTGTTTTAAATTTCAGTCCCCACCAACAAATGTGAGTGAACAGAAATGTCAACTGGTTTAGTTAGTATGTACATATTACAGTACGTATTAATTATTCCGATTATCACGTATATTCTTCCGATTTTCACGTATCATTTAATTTTTTAATTGGTAAGGTAATAAAGGGTAAATTTGTGCTTAATATATCTTTGCTTTTATAGCCTGTGGATAATATTCCTCCTATTTTCGCTAATTAGAATCACTGTTTAATAGAATTAAAATTCAATTCACAAACGTGATCATAATGACCGGCGCTTACTGCACATCGTATAGTGAACGGTACTTTACTATTTTGAGTTCGTCGTAACGTGATTTGATTGTACAGTGAACTAATTGTAAGGGGGGGGGGGGTAAATTGTATTTTTAACTATTTACGTGAAACTTCGGATAATTGGGGCAGCCGCTTAATCGGGCCAAAATGCACAGTCCCGATGTGTCCCAAATAACCGGAATCGACTGTATTATATACAGTATATATATTTTTTTATTCCCTTCTTTTCTGTAATTTCCTGGTTGTAATGATGAAGTACTGTATTATACTTTACTATACTACACGGTAACTATCAGGAAAATCATTTTTTACGCTACACAGAGCTGGAGACTATGCTACACAAACTAGGCTCCTTACCTATGGCCTCGCGCTAAATAACTGTACATACATCGTTAAATATCAAATAAATACTTAAATTTATTATTAGTAGTAAATAAAATAAGTTTTCTTGTTAATACAGCTGCAGGGCTGTATTAACAAGAAAATCAAACATCGCAGTAATACAGTACAATCATATTTTGTAAAATTTATGTTGCTAATGTTACAATAATAAATAAAAATACTGCGATGTTTGATTTTCTTGTTAATACAGCCCTGCAGCTGTATTAACAAGAAAATCAAACATCGCAGTATTTTTATTTATTATTGTAAAATTAGCAACATAAATTTTACAAATTATAATTGTACTGTATTTTGCATGTATACACAACATATGTTAAATACATAAATATTAGAATTATTTCAATTTCGAAAAGTAACGTAGTGTGCAGATGATGAAGCGGAGCAAAAGTTCGTTACGACAGTGGTTGAGTTCATACGATCGAATATTCATAAATTGGATGCTCGCAAACTGGGAGATTACTGTATTTTTAGGCGGGCTCACAGGCCTACTACAATAAGAATGTATTTACCCGTGTGTTTAAAAGGAGAAAAGAGGCAGAAGTAAAAAAAAATCATTTTTCGTTAAACAGAGATTATTGCTGTATCTTCCAAGGTAATAACCAAAATGACCACCAGGCTTGAAAATCACTATTTCAGAAGTCATATTCTTACTGTTCCAGACGTCTGATTCCTCTCTGCTGTATGCGACAATGAACCCGTAACGGCAAGCAATCGATAACTTCCGAGGAGAGTAGACGGGAGCAACAATGATAATGACCTTCATAGCTGGATGCCAAAGCAGACGATCGCACAGATACAAATCATTTAATTCTTAAAACATATTAAGCAATTTCTTCATTCTACATCTCTTACAAAATAAAGCTGAAATGTGAAGGACTAATTTTCCACTTTGACAATGCAACTAACAAAGCTGTAGTAATATATATATATATATATATATATATATATATATATATATATAATTACTTTATTGCTGAAAGCATCGATCGATGCTTTTTTGAGTATTGAAGGAAGCTTAGAAACATTACTGCATGTTTCAGTTACGGGTTTAAATTTATACCCCTATATAGTTTTAGAGTACAACGTAAATGATTCCGCTGCTCTTTGCAGTTCTACCAGAGCAAAGTAATCATATTACACCGAATAAAAAGAGAATGGTTGCAAGGTTCAGAAATTTCTGACTTAATATTCTTCAAATGAATTTTAAATAACAACATCTAAACACACAAGTCAGTTCATATACGGTGTCCTTCAAGATGCATCAAAAGTAGAAGTATTTTATCGGTTTAGTATATGGCACTGTTACTATTTATTTTTAGTTTAAAATACTTGTGGTGCTGTGCCTTTAAGCTTTAAACGTACAGTATTTAAATAGGACTACAGAAACTTCAAAAACAGTCAGTTCTCGGAGCAGCCATATTGAAAATGGCTGCTCCGAGAACTCACCGGAGAAGATAAAAATCCTTTTAATGCCGCTCCACCAGAGCATATCTCCAGACAACGGGCGTCCATACTTCGTGAATGTAAATGCTATACTGATGAGCAACGGTCAAGTAAATTAGTGAACGACACTGCTCTAGTAAGGGGAAAAAATAAAAAAAAAAAGCACAGAACGATTGCATCAGTGCTTTGAATAATAATAAATAAATAAAAAACTGTTGTTGTTATTTTGGTTTTTAGGAGCATTAGCAACCAAGGCCATATTGCTCCGGGATATGCGGTGGTCATTCCCTGACCTTTCCGCATCCTCCGTATTTGGTGGTGACGGGCTCGAACCCCGGTCTAATCAAGAAGCGTGCAACGCACTGCTGCTCCTTCCCACCTTGTTACGGAGGCGCCAATAAAAAACTGCTGCTTATACTCGGTATAGCCACCAACGGGCTATGAAACTACAGTTTCACTGTAAACTGTTCAATAAAATCGAAGTATCAATGTCACGGTTAATACTGTGCAGTTCATTATTTTGTGTCAGAGTAAGGGATTCAAAAGCACTACGTCCGTACAAATAATTCAGGGGTATTCACGAAACTTTTTCCCCGAAGACTTGGGGGGAAAGTTTCTTGAATGCCACGAACCTTTACCGACAATTATGAAAAACGGTAGTAAAGTGCTTTTTACACAAAATTCGAGTACTGCAGGAGATGCATCTCTCCAATGAAGAGAAAACCGAAAATTCGGTAAAGGAAGAAAGAATTGATCTCAGTATTTTTGTGATAAATCTACAGCCCGTGATCAACAATAACGTTGATTATAACTTAAAACACATAACGGTGTAAAACTATCTTTTCTAAGGACACTGCTTAAAGGTTGTCATTTTGAAACAATATCCACGTGATTAGTTGAAGCACTCCCCATGGGACTGTATACACTTGCTACCCATCTTTTAATCGTAGAGATTCTTGAAATTCATCCAAAGCTACCTCCTTGAGATGTTAGGCACTTCACTAGAATGCGCCTCGTGGACCGAGGTCCATATGCGCTCTCCTTGAGATGGTCGGTATTTTATGCCATTCTTTTTGGATGGCCTGAAATAATAAATAAATAAATAAATTTTCTGTTTTATACTCCGGGACGACCAAACGGTCAGAGGAGTTCGCATGATAGATTGAATACAAGAAACAGCACCGTATTCAGTAGTCACGGGCTTGAACCCCGGTCACTCAAGGCACGTGTACTTAGGCACCCGCGCGCCTGACCACTAGGCTACGGCGGCCTTTCACCTTCATTTTATTTCGGAAAGAGAGAGAAGTCAGCCCAAGCCTAAGGGTTTATCACGTTAAATGATGAATCTTCGAACAATTAGTGCTGAATGTAAAGATACACTTTCATGAAACAAAAAACAGCTCTGGTTTTATGCATCTGGTCGAATTAAATGAGAGATGTAACAAGTATATAGAGCCCCCATGGGAGCTATTCTGAATGCTTTTCACAATAAATTCTTTCTCTGATCATTTGCTTCCCCCCCCCCTTTTTTTCCAAATGGTGCGTGCGTGTGTTCCTCCCCTGAGTCCTAGTCCTGACGCGTCAGGACTCAGGGGAAGGAGATCCGCGCGGACTGGAGAGGTGAAAATGTATCCCCAATTCACAGAGCGGGATCAAAGGGTGACACGAGTAATTACAGACCTGTTAGTTTAACTTCTGTTCCGGGGAAAACAATGGAGTCACTGGTTAAAGAATCATTGCAGCAGCATCTAGACAAGACTGCAGTAATAATTCATACACGGCATGGGTTTGTTAAGGGGAAGTCTTGTCTGACCAATTTGAATGGATACTATTATGTGGTAACAAAGGAACTGGATGCAAAAAAAAATATTTTTATATCATATATTTGAATTTCAGGAAAGCTTTTTATACTGTTGCACATGGAAGACTACTGTACAAATTAGACAGTATAGCATTAAAGGCAAATTGCTACAATGGATCAAGGAGCCCGCACCCCGGATTCGGTGTTGGGCCCATTCTTGTTTTGTATATTTATCAATGATATTATTGATAAAGCTATATTAGGCTTAATGTCCAAGTTTGCAGATGATACAAAGGTTGGAAAGGTTGTTAATGACATTAATGACAGTATGCTACAGCAACTGTCATTAATGTCAGTTGCTGTAGCATACTGCCCAATCAGCCCAATAAAAGTTGGGCAGATGGGCTGAGAAGTGTACTATAGTCAGAGTTACTTTAACATTGACAAATGCAGTACTTTGCATTTGTCAATGTTAAAGTAACCCTATAGAATCGTACCAACCGTGTGGTACTACACTCAGGGTGGTAAAGAATGAAAAAGATATAATTGTGCAGTCGGATATGAGATTTTCTGGACAGTGCAGACACGATGCCAGAGCAGATCATGGGGTATTATCAATGATATACAGGAATTTTGCTAGTAGGGAAAAGGAGGTGATTATTCCTTTGTATAAGGCAATGGTGAGACCACGCCCTGAGTACTGCGTACAGGTCTGGAGGCCTCATTTTGGGAAGGATGTAGAGTTGCTAGAACGAGTACAGAAAAGGGGAGTAAGATTGGTGAGGGGAAGGAAAGGGGTTCTCTTACGAAGAAAGAGAAGTTCTGCAAATTGCAGCGTCTGGAGACTAGGCACCTGCGAGGTGATCTGACTGAGTTGTATAACGCCTTGAATGGTTGAGCAGACTCAATGTTGATGAGATTCTTCCTCTTGCTCAGATTACGAGATTGAGCATAGATTCAAATTGAGGAAAGATAGTTGTAGAATAGATGTGCACAAATTTGCCTTTAGCAAGCGGGAACAAACTTCCATCCGTCGTTGTGGAAGTTGATAGCTTAAATAAATTGATCAAAGTACTGCAAAAACCTTGGGAGGTGCAATATGGCCACAGAAGCCGATGCGCCAACAACTACCAAATCAAAAAAAAAAAAAAAAAATCTTAAATAAATTCAAGGAAGAACTGGACAAACTTTTAGAGCGAATGGATGGGTGAAATGGGATTTTTTTTTTTTTTTTTTTTTTTTTGGCTGATGCTGTATAAGCTTGCTTTCTTGCATCATATACTAATGCTTATATCCGTTGGATATGAGCATAAGCATTAGTATATGATGCCTGTAGATTGTAATTTTCGAGACGTACATCTGAAGGAAAGTTATTCCGCAGAACAGAAGTAGAACATGTAAATGAAGAAGAGGAAAGCCAGTTCTATGAGTTTCGAGTTGAAGAGAAAATGGATGTTGACTAGTTGAGGCACGTGTTCGGAGTAGTTTACAAGATAGGAGTGGAATTACAGATGCCAATCCAGAAGAAGAGTAGAAAAGAGAAACATCTACAGAAAATGCATGCAGCAGAAAAGTACCTCCTGTGTGACAGAGTACATAGAGAGAGTTTGTCATTGGTTAACCTAACTGCCCTCTTCTGAATAGCGCTAGGGAGCTTGAGAAAGGCTTTTGGGAATTACCACAGATTTTGAACAATATTTCTTAAGAAGAATTTAGGATTTCTACAGTCACTCGCTGCTTAGAAGAAAAGTAATGCCAAACGCTAAAAATAAAATTCAGTTATTATTATTTTTTTTTTAATTTCATTCAGAAGAAGCAATATTTGTGATGTGCATATGCCAAGAAGGGTTAAGGTCACAGTTCTCCCCAGAAGGTATGTGATCTCGTCTGTTATCGAAAATGAGCATGAGACCAGCAGAATCGTTTAGGACCGAAGTTAAGTTTTCTTGTCCCCACGGAAAAATTACCTGGAGATCAAAATTTAAGGAAGTGTTGGTGGCTATTCTAAAAGTTGAAATTATTTGTGCAGAGAAGGATTTCTCAAATTATAAGCTGGAATATGGCGTGAAAGGAATGGAATAAAGAACAGAACTTGGAAAATAGCAGCATTACCCGAGAAGTCAGAGAGCCATATACCATCACCCGCAATGAGCAATCAGAAAGAAAACTATAGCTACCAAATCATACAAAGCAGAAGGCAAATCTTAAGATGGAAGCTTGTTTAGACCTTTACGGCAAACACAACCGAAACTCTTAGAAATGTCATGGGCAACGGCTTGAGTTTCACCAAACATTTCCACTGAATTTATTCAAAGATTAGCATTAGCCGAGGCATCACCGGTGGATCGGAAATGACGGAATCTCAAAAAATATTCTATCACTATCTCGAAAGAACTCATATTAAGTGAATGAAATAACAATTGGAAGGAAGGGGTTTGTCACCTTTTTTTAGGAATTGCTGTATATATTCAAATTTCCATGGAGAAGGATAAACACTAGTGGAATAAGAAAGTGTGAAAAGGCGACTCCGGAACATAGGTTTTGGAAATGAAGACAACCTGAGGAGTTCTTTTCATCAAGGTTATTCAGGATTCTGCTTATGGTCTTCTGTTAGAAGACCATAGGAATGTTTGATACAGCAGTAGCTGATTTACCAATACCATCGATGTAAGGGTTATATGAAAAGTGTTTTCCTGTAACTCTTACATCGGAAAAGCTGAGAAGAAAAATATATACAATGGGTACTAGGAAAGTTTTGCAATACAGCTTTGTTTATTTAATTTTTTCAAAGTAATTTCCTCTACATTCAATACACCTCTCCATCCTCCGAAACCAATCTTTAAACCAGTTCTGCCAAGTTTCACTAGGGAGTAAAGCACACTCGTTGTCCCAAGCCCGTAGAAGGTCCTCATCACTGGAAAACCGCCTCCCTTTTAGCTTTGTTTTCACATGCGGGAACAGTGCAAAGTCGCAGGGAGCAAGGTCTGAACTGTAGGGAGGGTGCTCGAGAAGTTTCAGTCCTGTCGTGGTCAAATATTCGGTGCAGGCTTTGGCGCGGTGAGCTAGAGCATTATCGTGATGGAGGTACCAGGTGTCCATTCTAGACTTTGGCCGCAGGTTCTTCATAGATCCAATGACTTTAGGCAAGCATTGTTCAGTATACCACTTAGCTGTGACTGTCTTCTGTGTGTCCAAAACGACACGTTCCACAATTCCACTCGATTTTAAAAATACAGCTATCATTTTCTTCTTTACAGATCGGGATTTTCTGACAATTACGGGTGTGTCGTCATCATCAAAGACCCAAACTTTGTTTTGAGCCTTGGTCGGCAGATCGTAATAGTACAGCCAAGTCTCGTCACCTGTCACGATGTTGTTCACATACCGAGATTGTCCCTTATCAAACTTTAACATCTCCCGGCACCAAGTCACACGTCGTGTCATCTGCTCTTCAGTCAGTTGATGCGGCACCCAGAGAGAACAAAGTTTCTTCACGTGCAAATGATCTTGCAGAATCGAACGAATTGCTGGTGCATTTAGGCCCAAAGTATCCTCTATCTGTTGGTAGGTCACTCGCCTGTTTTCGTCAAGCATTTTCCTCACAGCAGTAACGTTTTCCTCCGTAACTGACGTTCGTGGCCTTCCCGGCCTCTCAGAATCCTCCAGAGTGAAATTTCCCCTTTGGAATTCTCTATACCACCTGAATATCGTTGTACGATGTGGACAATCATCATCTAGTGCAAGAGTCATTTCTTCTAAGCACTGGTCTATGGTTAAACCACGCACGAAATTATACCGCAAAACTGTCCGTATCTCATTTCGTGACCACGATGCCATCGCAAGCACTTTACACTCTCACTACTAATGAATAACTGAGCCCATCGATTTGGCGCGGCGGCTACTATGCACGTATGAACATGTCTCAACATGCAGCAACAAGCAGCTTCCTGTGATTCATTGTTGCGTCATATTGCAAAACTTTCCTAGTACCCTTTGTATTTTGGGTGCTAATAAATTGGCTTTGCCTTTAGATGAGGATACAATAGAACCACAAGATGCAGCAGAGGTAGAAATATGGACAGAAAAAAAGTTACGGCCAATAACTTGGGCTGAAAACTAGAACGCTTGACACTGTTGTGTAGGAAGAAATGGAGTTGGAAATTTGGATACGACCCAATCTTATCTTATCTTATCTTGTGCAGTCTTAGCACATTTATTGATAAACCAGGATTTATCGTAACAATATTTTAGGGAAGAATAAAAAATAACCCATTCTATCCTTACAGGAATATCACTGATACAATTTAAGCAAACATTCGGGTCAAGAGAATTAAAACAGTAATCTGAAAACAACAGAAATCATGCAGAATATCCCATTTCACATTCTTCAAATGACAGGACAGGGCGAGGGGGGGGGGGAAGAGAGAGAGAGAGAGAGAGAGAGAGAGAGAGAGAGAGAGAGAGAGAGAGAGAGAGAGAATCACCAATTTATAATCTACAGGAATAATTTCAATGACACAATCAGCAAACACTCGGATCAAGTGAAAACAGTACTCCAACATGCAGAATCCTACTTTAGATTCTTAAAATGCTAAACACAACACCTAGAATAGCAATTAGAAAGAGACTTCTTATTGTTGTTGCAGTATGGTTTTTAGGAGCATCAGCGACTAAGGAAATATTGCTCCGTGTATATTGTCTATAAGTTACGCGTGTTCTGAGATCGATTTTCTGTTTGCTGAACGAAAGACTCGAATTTCCAGGAGAAAAAACCACGCTACCCTCGCCTGAGATAAACTCAGCCATGCTGTGAAAAACGCCCATAAAAATTCCTCCCTTCAACGACTGGACTCGAACTCAGGTCTTTTCCCCGGTTGGGGAGGACGGCGATCTTACCGACTGTGCCAACGAGGGCGAGAGAAAGAGAGAGGGGCTCCACTGGAAAAAGAGACCATCACCAAGTTGTAATCTGAGATAAGGTGCCTAGTGGCTGCGCGGTAGCACATTGGTATCGTCACCGTCTTCTCCACACCGGATGTAAAACGGCCCGGATTCGAATCCAGCCGAAGACACGAGGAACTTTCATGGTCTTTTTTCACTCCATGGCTGAGTTAGTCGGTCTCAGGCGTAGATAGCAAGGTTTTTTATTTATTATTTTTTTTTTTTTTTTTTAATTTTTATTTTTTACGTCAGGCGCCTCCGTAGCCAGGTGGGTAGGAGCACTAGTGCATAGCACACGCTTCTTGATGAGACCGGGGTTCGAGCCCGTGACCACCAAATACGGAGGATGCGGAAGGGCAGGGAATGACCACCGCATATCCACAGCCCGGATAAAGGGTGAGGATTGGCGTCAGGAAAGGGCATCCGGCCGCAAAAACTTCATGCCACAACAATAAAAAAATGCTGACCCCATATATATATATATATATATATATATAAAATGGGAAAAGGCGAGGAAAAAAAAAAAAAAAAAAAAAAAAAAAAAGAATATATATATATATTTATTTTTTATTTTTTTTTTTTTTTGTCCTCGCCTTTTCTCATTATATATTTCCTATTTCTGTATGTGTGTATGTATATATATATATATATATATATATATATATTTTTTTTTTTTTTTTTTCGTCCAGCAAAACGGGCAAATCGACCAGAGATCATACGCAATTTGCAGACAAAATAAATATATGGGCAGGTGTAATCATTTACGGTTGACCGTATCATAATTTGGGTTTTTTTTTTTTTTTTTTTTTGCGGTGCCCTGTGAGCCACTAACATTGACCGTGTACTTTTAAGGGTCGTTTGTGAGAAAAAGATCAAGTTTTGGGTGCGTGGCTGACTGTCTGGTATTCTGGTAGGTAACCGGGCAAACTGTGTAAGGTTATTAGTAATTGCAAAGGCCTCACCATTTCGAACAGCTTGGTGCTGTAATTGGAAACTAAAATCACATTAAAAAGGAAAATTACTTCCCCCGTTAGGAAAGTCAGTTTCAAAGAAAAGAAGTAAAAAGTTTTGAGTGAATTGTAGAGTTGGGAGAACAACTGAAGCAACAAATTAATTTGACAGCATGAGGTAGAAAGATTTTAAGCCAGAGGATATTCCATATTGGTGAAATGAATTAAGAAGTATCTAGGAGGCTTAGAGCTTTTCGGAATAACTTTGTTCTGTCAGTGTGACAATTCATGATGCAGTGTGGTAGAGGAGGTAAAAAGTGGGAGGGTCATCCAGCATTTAGTAGGTAATTTAATTCCCTTTAAAAAGCACGGTGTCACAGTTCAACGTCTCCACCAAAATTTTTACAAGCCTTGCGTCACTGGGCGGCTACTTTGTAAACAGGGAATGTTGTTGTTGTTGTAATTTTTGTTTTTAGGAGCATTAGCAACTAAGGCCATATTGCTCCGTGATATGCGGTGGTCATTCCTGACCTTTCCGCATCCTCCGTATGTGGTGGTGACGGGCTTGAACCCCGGTCTAATCAAGAAGCGTGTGCTACGCACTGCTGCTCCTTTGTAAACAGGGAATGAAAGGGGATCAGATTCAATCATCTATAGGATTGCGTCCTGCAATTCAACAGTAATCGGTTTTGTTTGTTTATTTGGTGTTAACGTTCGGGAAGAACTGCTCACCAGCCTAGAAGTTTACTGTGATCAAATCGAGAATCCTAACTGGTCACTCTGTTGGCCTGCGTCGGCCTATCATCTTCCCAACAGGGAAGATGATATCTAGCTAGCTGAGCATAAGAATGGAAAATTGAGGTACACCCTCCCATCCCGCATAAACAGAAGTTCCTGTAAATTTGGTCAATTTCTTACAAGAAAAACAAATGTCTGCAGTTTGTTTTCTTTTCTTTTATTTATCTTATGACGCAATATCAATAGTCCAATAAAAGTCTTGGAAATCATTCCTCGACACGGTAACTTTTGGGTGATTCTGCTGATTACTCGGATCCACATTATCGTGAGAATCCTAGTAATCAGTCAGATTACGGCTGTTGAGCCTGCTAACAAATCAATCCCACGTGTAAAACAGCTTCATCCGACTACAGTACTGTATGTTGTTTAAGGGGGGAGGCTACTTCCATCTATCCAAAAATACTTCGACAAACTCCATCCTTCTGTCAGAATCCTCTGCTTTCGCTTAGTTCATTGAATGCGACTTTTTACGGTTTCGAAAGCTACAGCAGTTTTCACAACTTTCTCCTTGTCAGCGAAATTTGCATTTTTTTCCCTTTTACTGTGTTTCCTCCCCCTTCTTTTTTCGAAATGAAACTTCAAAAAGAAGCCTCGCATTCAGTTTGCGAAATTCTAATTTTGTCTTTTACTTCACATATGTTGGAAAATCTCCAAAGCAGAAAATTTCTTTGGCCGTTGTTTTCGATTTATTGTTGGATAATTTGTTCAACTGTTCATTACTTTTCTACATTTCAAAAGTTACACTTATAGCTTTTCCAGTTCTTCGAATGTAAATTTTTCTAGTTAGCAAAAATATATTACCACTGTCAACTTGAATATCAGCAATTATTCTCTCAAAAGTGATTCTCTTTTGAGTCTTAAACAGTTCAATTTTAGTTTTATAAAATAATGAAAATTGCACACGTCAGCATCTTAGGTATATACATAATTAAAATGACTTATTAAAATGGCAAATCATAAAAGCGAGTCAAATATTACATTCCAGTATTTTGAAAGAATATTCAAAATGAAGTATGAAAATTTTGGGCTAGAATCATAACAGAAAAAAATAAAAAAAACAATAGAAGCCAGGGGCAAAACTGAACGACTAAAGAATTGCTGATATTGTGGCGCTTGGCCAAAGATGTCACGTGTTCTGTATCCATCAATCTTCTTTGATCTCCTTTCTTCCTCACTCCTAAAGTAGTCCTCAAGTTGCCATCAATCCGCATTACTAAATGTTTAATGGACCACACCGAGCAGTACACCTGCAGCTAAGTCTGTCCGGATTTCGCGATGTGGAAAGCAAGCTATAGCTCGTTAACGTCGCCTTCCGCCTTGACTGAATATGTACCTCTGCGCGCTTGTCCACTTGTGCCGCTTACTCTTGTCCTCGGCAATCCCTCTCGGGCCAAAACACCTTACTTTTAACACCGTCATAAACCCTCGGCAACGACGATACTGACAGCAAGAACACAGTATCGTAAGGCAATTCTAAAGTTAGCAACAGAGTAATGAAATTCCCTTGTTTTCTCATCCGCCAAAAGCATTATTCACCAGCCACGCACACAATGTTTTAATAATGGATGAAGTGTTTATGAGGTAGCAGTTCTATAAATGTTGTCTGTCACGAAATGTACAAACTTGGCAGTTTTTTCCCCCCAAACAAAAGAGTACTTTTTAGCAACACGTCAGAGGGGGATAAAAAATTTCAGAGATTCCATGATTTAAAGTCCACGATTAAAAATATCAAAACCTTTGCGGTTGACAGCTTAAAAGAACCAAAGAACCATTCAAGGCATTTCAAAATAATTCTTCTAATGTATCAGCATTCCAGATAAAAAAATAATAATAATAAGCACACAATACGTTCGAGTGGTCAAGCACGAGAGTACATTAGCCCACGCGTTTGAGTGGACTGTGGTTCAAACCAGAGAGATTGCTAAATACTGTTAACGATTCTATTCACTACTGAAATGATAAATTGGAAACTTCTGTGACCGGAGTATTAAAAGAACATTTATATTAGAATAAGCCCTGGTTATCCAAGGCTTATTCAAGTGATGAAATAGGAAATTTTATTAATATGCTGATTAATGAATAATCAAAAACTATAAAAATTAAATAACGCTAAATGATAGAGGTATCACATACTGACTCATTTTATAAAAAATAAATAAAAACCGCTAAGGAAGATTTTCAAAAAAAGTGAAGTAAACTAAAATTGTAAAACTGTTTTAATACCTAGAAAGGTTAGAAAAACAATCAAATGGCCTGAAATACACTTCTGTTATTTCTCCGAAAAATTACATTAGAAATGGTTCAGTCGTAAACCCAATATGATAAACATAATACACGAACAAACCAGTGCGTGACCATACAGATAATAAATACAAAAGGCATTAAATGGAGAAATCAATGAGACAAGTCGCAGTTAGCATTGTAAACCAAAACTGAATTCAATAATTCCTACTTATCACGTAACAGTTGTACATAGCACAGCTAAGTACATAATTCCATTTCTATTCAACGCTCAAAGTATTCAGAAACATGTAGCAGATTGTATAACTGCGACAAAAGCTAAAGTGCACTGATTTTCAGACTTATGGGTTATGTGAAAAGTTAACAGGACGGGTGTAACAAAAACCATACGGAAAAACAAACAACGAGACGTTTTCGGAATTCAATGAGACCTGGGTGTGACAGAATAATCATTTTTTTTTTTTTTTTAAATCTTATTCCTGGATAGTGGCAGAATATTCAAAAAATTTTTATTCAATATTTGCCAAAAGCACACTACACATTTTGGTACAGGCTGGTTTAAGGCAAAAATTTTCCTTAAACTAAGGATTCCTAACCTTTTTGTAACGTCACCTCCCTTCCAATATTGCCCCCTGACTTCATCTCCTTTATTCTAGTTTCAAAATTTATAAACACCTCCTTTATTGTAGTTTCAAAATTTGTAAACAAAAAAAAAAAAAAATATATATATATATATATATATATATATGTGGTCAAAAAATGCAGTTTTTAAAGGACCTTGTTGTTTAGGGTGGCCATTTTGTCCATTACAACAGCTTGAAAAAGAACAGGTGAAACAAACGAACAAAAAAAAATTGTGTATTTTGTGAGGCATTCTCGCCTCCTGCAGGAAGGTGGAATGCCTCACCAGAGTAAACAGCTCCCGGGTTAATAACCCCGCCTTAAACCAACAGACTTCTTTCAATTTAAACAATTCATATTGAATAGGTGAAATTTTCTTACACTGGAAATTTCCTCTTCACAATAAAAGCCCGCCCCCTATTATCTCAAGTCAAAATTGCCCTAGTGGACATGGTTCCTAAGAGTCAGGGAAATTGAACAGGTCACTGTCATTCTCCTGCTGCCATTTTATAACGCCGAATTATGACCAGAGCGGTCGTTAAAATTCCACACCACTAGTCAATCCATGTGGTATTTCCAATTGGAAATATGTCATACTGCTATCTTGCATCGTGCATTGACTAGTGGTGTGGAATTTTAACGACCGCTCTGGTCATAATTCGGCGTAACACCAGGATAGAGAGCACTCATCACGAATGTAGTGGACGTGTAAATAACATCTACAGTCCACACAAAATTCATGAGAATCACAGATTCCAGCAGACACTTAAGGCCAGTGCCTTCACCAATATTGTTTTCTCTGGTTTTTACCATGCGCACAATGCAACTGGAATTAGTCAGACTCTTTTCAAGTCCCCCCATTGTCAAGATCCGGTTATCCTTAGTCGGCTGCAGGTGTTTCGTTCTGTTACATGCATACATTAGTAATGTCCCTTCGCAGTTAATAGCGGAAACGGGTGCTAACAGCATTATCACCAGTCCTTTCACATCAAGTATAGCAGTGGTTTTCAACCTTTTTATAATAACGGCACCCCTAAGTAATTTATTTTATTTTGCGGCACCCCTACTCAATTTTCTGCCTGTTAGATCCGATTGTGTGTGATATTAAAAAATATATATATTATATGATATTTATTACAATAATATAATTATAAAAATTACATTTCATAACACAAATTATATATATATATATATATATATATATATATATATATATATATATATATATATATATATATATATATATAGTATATTATTTTATGCTTTATATAGAGGTACTAAGCAAACATCAATTATAGATTACCAAAAAATTAAAAAGATACTGTACACCTTTTTATAACGAAATAAACATATAAATTAAAAATATAATAATAAGTTTAAGTAACTTAAACCCAAATTACTTGGCACCCCTGGAATATTGTTGCGGCACCCCGGTGAAAACCACTGATGTATAGTATCTTATGTAGGACGGTACCTGAACGAAAGTTCAACTCCGCTCATGTGGGAAAAGTCCTGGGTGGAATACAATCTCGACGGAAAGAACCTTTAATCTTTTTTAACAACATAGCTGAGTTAGTCGGTCTCCGCCAAGGTTACATGATTTTATCTCCCAGAAACTCGGAATTTTCCTATAGTACACCATCGAAAACAGAATATATTGGTGCCTCACAGCCACAGCTGCTCTGCTTTGCTTTGCCAATTAATATGCACCACCACTAGTAGCGATGTGCGATAGCGATTAACATTGATATTAGAGCTGGAAAAGGAATTAGAAAATGTGAATTGGAATATCATCGGTTTGGCTGAAACAAGAAGAAGAAATGAATCACTTATAAGTTTATCAAGTGGAAATCTGCTGTACACCAATGGAAACAGTGAAAGGAGTGAAGGTGGAGTTGGGTTTCTGGTCCATAAAGATTTTAAAAACAACATTTTGGAATTCAAAAGTACATCACCAAGGGTGTCAAGACTAATACTCAAGATTTCTAAGAGGTACAAGCTAAAGATTATAATGATTTATGCACCAACATCGAGCCATGATGATGAAGAGGTTGAAGAAATGTACACTGAAATTGAGAGTCTTCTAGATGAGCAGAAAACCCACTACACTATTATTATGGGGGACTTCAATGCTAAGGTTGGAAAAAGGCAAAACAGCGCAGAAAGAGGAACTATAGGAAATTTTGGAATTGGTGAAAGAAATAAAAGAGGTGAAAGACTTGTGGAATTTGCAGAATCTCAAGGAATGTCAGTAATGAACACTTTTTTCAAGAAAAGGGTGAACAGAAAGTGGACATGGAAGAGTCCAAATGGATTAACAACTAATGAAATCGACTTCATCCTCACTAACAGAAGATATATTGTGAATGATGTTACTGTCCTGAATAAGGTAAATGTTGGAAGTGATCACAGAATGGTAAGATGTACACTTGATATAGATGTAGGAAAGGAAAGGAAAAAACTGACTCGAGTAAATAATACAAAGGTCTTTGAAATAACAGAGGAGGAGAAAAAGCAGTATGTACTGGAACTGAAGAACAAGTTTGAGCTTCTGCAGACTGCTCAGGACCAATTTATCAACGAGGAATATTACAACTTTCTGAAAGTGATAAAGCCCAAGAAACCTATAGGGAAACAGAAATCTAAAGAAGAAAAAATTAGTCAAGAAACACTTGTCATGATGAACCAAAGACGACAAATGAAGAGCAAGAAAAACACTGACAGGGAGAAAATTGAGTATACTGAGTTATGCAAAGCCATTAGAAAGAGACTCAGAGAGGACATAAGAAGATTTAACACAAGAAAAGTAGAACAAGCATTAAGGGAAAACAAAGGATTTAAATCATCAGCCATGAGCAGTAATACAGAAAGACAAATGATACTGAAACTGAAGAATAGCGAAGGTGTACTTATAAACAGCAGAGAAGGCATAATTCAAATAGCAGAAGACTACTATAGAGAATTATACAAGGAGCGAGGGAATGATACCAGCAGTGGGGAAGATGGATTGCAAAGTAGCAACACATACGACATACCCGATATTCTTCCTGATGAGGTAGAACATGCATTGAAGAAAATGAAGAATCGGAAAGCCCCGGGGGAAGATGAAGTTACTGTAGAGTTGTTAAAATTGGGAGGAAGAGACATAACACAAAAACTGGCAAAGCTCTTCAAAAAGTGCATTAGAAAAGGTGTGATGCCTAAGCAGTGGAATAATGCAATCATAGTTTTGCTGCATAAGAAAGGAGATAAATCAGAAATTGGAAATTATAGACCAATTAGCTTGTTATCCCATATCTACAAGTTGTTCACAAGGGTCATTACTAACAGATTAGAAAGAATACTTGATGAGAATCAACCGAAAGAGCAAGCTGGCTTTAGGACAGGATTCTCAACTATGGATCACCTTCACGTAATATCACAGCTAATGGAGAAAGCAAGTGAATATAAAACACCATTATGCCTGGCATTTGTGGATTATGAAAAGGCATTTGACTCCATACAGCATAAGGCAATGTTTCGGGCACTGGAAAGACAAGGCATAGATACTCCATATATTATGATTTTGAAGAAAATATATGAGAGTGCTACATCCTTTATTAGACTAGACAAAGACAGTAGGAAATTTAAAATTGAGAAAGGAGTTCGACAAGGAGACACAATATCTCCAAAGCTGTTTACTGCTGCCCTTGAGGAAGCTTTCAGAAGATTAGACTGGTGGCAGAAAGGAGTCAATGTGAATGGAGAGTACCTAAACCATTTACAATTTGCAGATGACATTGTGGTCATAAGCCACGATCCCAAAGAATTAGAGGAAAATCTTAATCAGTTATGCACAGTTAGTAAGGATTTTGGACTAAAGATGAATATGGCTAAAACAAAAGTAATGATGAACAAGTATGCCACGGAAAGGGAAATAATGATTGAAGGAGCAGTAATTGAAAAGGTGGAGTCATATACTTATCTGGGACAAGTTATTAGCTGTAATAATGATAAATGGCTGGAAGTCAAGAGAAGAATAAATTTTGGATGGATAGCATTCAGGAAATATAGTCACATACTGAAGAGCAATATCCCAGTTTGTCTGAAACGTAAAATAATGAACCAATGTATACTCCCCACCATGACTTATGGAAGTGAAACTTGGGCACTCACCAAAAGAATGGAAGAGAAGCTAAGAACTACACAGCGAAGAATGGAACGAATTATATTGGGAATCAGACTGTTAGATAAGAAGAGAAACACATGGATTAGGCAGCAAACTCAAGTAAAGGACATTCTTATCAAAACTAAAGAACTAAAATGGTCTTGGGCAGGACACATAGCTCGAAGACATGATGACAGATGGACTAAGAAAATAACAGAATGGTACCCACGAGGAGCTAGAAGAAAACCTGGAAGACAAAGGCGGAGATGGATAGATGAAATTCATGAGTTTTTGAGTAGTAAATGGATGGCCAGTGCTCAAAACAGAAGGAACTGGAAAGTTGCTGGAGAGGCCTTCATCCTGCAGTGGATTGAAAATGGCTGATGATGATGATGATGATGATGATTAACATTGGACAACATGTTTTATTTATTTATTTTTATTATTTTTTTTATCTCCAGAAATATCGCTCCACTCGTGGATTCTGATGAATCAAAATTTGAAGCTCTGATGAGCTGAATCAAAATTTGAAATCAGCTATTACCTAGCACCCATTTATAAAGGAATGCGGGTTACGCATACGGGAACTTTTAATGAAATTTTAACAAATAAACGGCGTAAAAATACATTATTATTATTATTATTTTGTTATAGTTACTCTTTCTTTTATAATGATCAAGGTACATCAATGCTCTGCCAGCATTCTACCTTCCTTCTCCATAGTAACAACACCTTGAAAAAATGTTCACGGTTTTCGTCACTGACCGTGTCCAAGGTTATCTGACGATAAAAGGGAATGGAGGAAGTGTATGTTTATAGATACACTGCAACCAAGAGTTGTAAGCTTGTAATAAATTCTTAATAAAGATTTTGCAGATATTTGCTCTGTTGTCCAAAATATGTTCATACGTTCACAAACTCAAAGACATCTCAAAGGCTTTCGATCGTGTTTGGCATAAAGGTCTTCGAAACAAGCTCCCATCTTATGGTTTGCCAACTGTTTTTAGTAATTGGTTATCCAGTTTTCTCTCTGATCGTTCACTGAGGGTGATGGTAGATGATTCTCTGTCTTCTAACTTCTCCACTAATGCCGGTGTCCCCCAAGGTTCAGTTCTTTCCCCCACTCTTTTCCTCTTGTATATTAATGACATTCTTCCATTGACTGGAAATCCTACCCATAGTTTTGCCGATGATAGCACATTGCATTTCCACTTTCCATTTTGAGAAACCTTGTCCTGCTGAATCAGCTTCAACTTCTCGAAAATCTGCTACCAATTCCTTAAATGCCGATCTTCAGGTAATTCTCCACTGGGGTAAAGACAACTTTGTTGATTTCAACCCTTCTAAAACTCAGTCTTGTCTTATATCTAGCAAAAAGGATTCTTCTGCTCCTATGCTTATCTTTAGTGACACTCCGATTTCTAGGCAAAATGATATATCTCTTTTGGGGATTACCCTGACTTCTAATCTCTCTTGGCACAAGCACATTACAAATATTGCTTCCTCTGCATCTAAAAAACTTGGTTTTCTCTTTCGCTCTCGGCGTTACTTTTCTTCCAAACAGCTGCTCACTCTGTATAAATCGCAAATCCGCCCTACCATGGAATATTGTTCCCACATCTGGGGCGGTGCCCCCAAAACCTCTCTCAGGCTTCTTGATTCCATTCAGAAGAGGGCAGTTAGGTTAATTAATGATTCATCTCTAACAGAGTTTCTCTCTCTCCACTCGCTGTCTCATAGACGTACTGTTTCTGTTGCATGCCTCTTCTACAGATACTTCCATGGGAACTGTTCTTCCGAATTGGCTTCTATAATTCCCACTCTCTCTTTCAAAACTGTCCGAACACGTGCCGCCACCAGCCAACATCCATTTACTGTCCAACTCCAAACTCACAGAACCAACTTCTCATCTTCCTCGTTTATTCATTCAAATGCCGTTTTCTGGAACAACCTTCCTTCATACGTATTTCCTGAAAATTACAGTCTACAGAAATTCAAGTCCAGTGTCAACAAATATCTTCTTTCGTCTTCTCAACCTCCAACCCAAGCACGGTACTAAGTACTATAGGTTCTAATACCTCTCGTGTTTGTGGTTTACATAAAAAAAAAAAAAAAAAAAAACCCTTTCTTGACAGGTTTCCAATCTGCAAGTTCCAAAGGATTATTTTATGCCCTATCAAAATGTTCATCTTTCGGTAACTCTGATCTACAAACAGACGAATCCAACGTGCCTGTACTGATTTTAGCAATACAAATGCGTGAAAACTGTAGTTTTAAATATTGAAAGCCATTTCCATTTCACTCCATAGCGTTTAGGAAATTCTTCATTGGATCTACCATTGTGTGAGTTGGAAGTAAAAATATGTTCGATAGATGCCACTTTTTTTCTAGGTACAAGATTCATGCGATGGTGCTAAATCTAGTTTCGTAATGAATGAAATCATTTATTCACTACGAAATCATAATTTCATAACAAAAATATTGTTATAGCTCAATTGTACACCTAAATGGATCCCAATAATTTTGAAATCTCCGCAGTGCCACTTGTATTTATTATACTGTACTTTCTTTAAGAGAAGTTACAAGTTCTCAGAATTCTGTCATGCGGATAGCATGACCAATTGGTACAGATGGATGTTTCCATTGTGGACTAGCACAGATTTAGACTTAATCTCGAAGAGTCGAGGAAAGCCTCCATTCTTTCAGTTTATGTCCTTTTCCAAGGACATCAAGCAATCCATCAACATCATCACAGTGACAAAATGAATGTTCCATAGTAAAATCAAAGAAAAAACTCTTTTTGTCGTTTAAGAAATACAAATACAGTTGTATCTTTTTGCAGTAAATTCCATTCCTTCAGCCAAGATCCCGAAGGCTCTGTCTGTGCCTCAGATTTAAATCACCCAAAAAAAAAAAAAAAAAAACCGTTTAATTCATTTTGAATTATAAGATAAGGCATTTTTTGAGTCTGGGAATTCGTATTTTAATTCAGAGCTTGTATGGTTTTTCACGGAGTTGTCTGTGTTTCCTCTTCTACTGTCCAGAAGCCTGGATATTAGAAGAGGAATAGGCAGTTCATCACTGTAAATAACACATCTAATTGCTGCCAGGATATTCAGATACTTTGATTATTATTATTATTTATTTGTTTGCTTAATCGCTGATCGTAGCTAGTGTGCTACGATCGCTGATTACTTTTCGACCACGGTCTTCAGTCTCTGCGTCCATATCCTGAAGAGTATTAACCAGTAGCGGATTAAGGTCGGTTGAGGCCCCGAGCGCAGAAGAAAATATTGGGCCCCTTAAAAAAAGAGAGAGACAGGGAAAATTAAAATACATGTTAACCATTTTTTTAAATAAATAAAAAAATATTATGTATTATTAATGTTTTATTTCCAATAAAATTTGAATATAATATATGTATAATATAATTAATAATAATCACAAAGTTTTGAACTAATAGTTGAACATATTAGTTCAACTAATTTGTTGGGGTTTTGCGTATAAAGTGGGGCTTTGCATGAGCCCTTCAGAAGTCCAGGGCGCGCCCGCCGTTAAATCCGCCTCTGGTATTAACCACGCTTTTTCCACTCACACGTGTTTTGGACAAAATATTCAGTTTTTGGGCACTGAATCATTCCTTCAATTTTCAATACTGATTTACATCAACACGCCAACACAGCCGCTACTGTGATAATACTAGCATTAGCCATGTGGACTCCGACTATCGTTCCAAATGTGGTCCTAACTTGCCCATCGTGTCATTGCAAGTGGTATCAATAATTTTGTCATCGCGGTGTCTTAGTGGAATATTTAAAGACTACTTCCTGAGTATGATTAACATATTCACAATTCGGATCAACCCATCCTTTGCTACAATCCGACTGTGGCGTACTGAGCTACTGATCTGAAAAGAGTAGTTTACTGGACTGACCTACTTAAAGGCAAAAAAAGGTCATAATGACGTTGAATATTGTCTGCATATTTTGCCCCTCTTCTCAAGGTAGATTAGCTATTTTCCACGTGTATAATCTTCCGCCTGAGACAAAATAACTCAATACAAAGCGGAAACACCCTCAGATGACTTCACTTAGCCATTAACAGAATCCGAACCCTATTTTATTTTTGCATACATTCTTAAGTTGATATATTTTTCTTACTGGATTTTCATTGAGAAACATGATCAGCATTTGATTTAACAATCATGATGTATGACATATGCGGAATTAATTAGTTTAAATCCGAATCTTTCATCATTTGGCTATTCGATTAAAACTTCAAATTAATGCATTTGTGTCGTTAATTATTTTTGTAACTTGACAATTTAAAAAATTATGTTACCCAGCTGCATCTAAGCTTTCATTTCAAAAAAAAAAAGTAGTAAAGCCTCGAAAACCAAAATAATCACTTAGCAAAAGTTTGCGAATGTATTTTTTGCCCACATAAAAATGCTCGTGGAGAGTAATATTTTGCTATACATTACAGCAGCCTGGAAAAAACGGACTCTATTGAAAACCTAAACAATTCTTATACTATCTTAATTTAGTCCACACATTTCTTGAAAAAATAAATAAATAATAAAAAAAAAAATCGATATTTAGTTTAGTTTGGTTTTTAAGGCGCATGGGTGACTAAGGCCAATTATCGATATAATTATCGTTCTAGTCCACTCAACTAGTGGACCAGAAAAATATCGAATAAAGATTTTATTATTAATATTAAAATAAATTTTACACAAAAAAAACAGGTGACAGTGCTTATAACTGCAGATATAAAAACAAATTATCCAAGTAGTAGTAGTAGTAGAAGTATGGTTTTTTAGGAGCATCAGCGACTAAGGACATATTGCTCCGTGTATACTGTCTGTAAGTTGTGTGTTCTGTGATTGATTTTCTGTTTGCTGGACGAAAAACCATGACGCCTGAGACTGACTGAGCCACGTTGTGAAAAAGACCCATAAAAATTCCTCACTTCATCGACGGGTCTCGAGCTAAGGGCTTTCCCACCAAACGGCGCCTCCGTAGCCAGGTGGGCAGGAGCAGCAGTGCGTAGCACATGCTTCTTGATTAGACCGGGGTTCGAGCCCGTGACCACCAAATACAAAAGGGTCAGAGGATGACCACCACACATCCCTGGAGCAATATGGCCTTAGTTGCTAATGCTCCTATTAAAAAAAAAAAAAAAAAATTAATCTCTTCCACCAGGTGTGGGGAACACGGCGATTCTACCAACTGTGCTACCCACGAGGGCGAATTATCCAATAAGAATATAATAAATAACCAAAATAAAAATATTACGATCATTACATAACACAACAAAAGTCATACGATAAAATGAAATCGATATTACATATGCATTATAAGTCCAGACGAGCGATTCATAATTTATAAAGGATTGTATAAAATAAAATTTATAAAAAATTAAGATTTGATAAGGATATTCTTAACTTTCTTAAAGCTTCAATCTTTCAAGAAATTAATATGTAGATCATTAAAGTGTTCTAGATATTTGATTGAAATATATGCATACAAGCGATTAGTTATTGGAAGTTTAACCTAAAGTAACTATGTCCCAAAAGAAGACGTGGTGGATGGGGCATTTAAAATCAATAATAAAGCGTCAACTGAGTCAATTTTTAATCTATTTATGAAAATCAGATTCCAGTATTTTTTTTTTTTTTTTTTTTTTCAAGCGTTAAAAGCTATCTTCTGATAATACAATTTTATTCATGTGCGAATGTTCGAATTTCAAAAAATTCTAGTTTTATGCAAGAAACGTTATGTTCACTCAAAGATTTAAAAAACAAATAATAATAAGTCTCAATCTAGCATCAATCAAGTACCTAATTAACGCAGAAAATCGAAAATTCGAACTGTGTATGATGAAGAATACGGTTATATGATTGTGAGCCTTATCTAGTTAGAATTTCATTAAATAAACGAAACTTAAAATGAAATAAAAGCAACACAAAACAAATCTGCTGGAATACACAAGAAATTTTACTTTAAGATAAAAGTTGAAGACGCTGAAAATGAAGAAAGAGAATGTTTGGGAAACAAATTACAATATCTGAACCTAAATATTCAGCAAATAAATGCGTTTTACCAAAGTTAATTTCTGGAACTTGCAAAATGCAGGGGACGTTTAGCAATCATTTACTACTTAGGAAAGTTTCAAATATCGCTTTAAAAATCAAAAATTATATGATGGAGATGATGAGTCTCTGAGAGGAGGAGGGGGGGACTCGTTTGATAAAATGCCGCTTTAAGTTGCTGGTGAAGGACAAGCCTGCATTCGACAGGGAACAATTTTGTTCACTGAACACGAAGTCCAGAAAGATAACGGCAGAAAGGCGGGACTTACAATGAGAAGCCCAGGTCGTGGATTACGTGATAAATGGATGACTGCAGACAGAATAGCAGATTTTGAATAAGGATGACAGTTTGCATAATAGCTGCTGTATAATAAATAGACGTAATTCTGAGAGGGAAAGGGGTAGGAATTCACAATAGTGAACCTACTATTCATAACAGTAAGATTTGCAAGGTTCAAAATAGGCAAACCATTAAACAACAGTAAAATGCAAAACTGGCGTTCGAAACGTTATGTGAAAGATAGCGATATATTCGAATGAAAAAAAAAAAAAAAAAAAACACTCACATCCAGAAGTGCATCATATTTGGGGGAGGGGGATGTGAAGGGGGAAAAAGTCGTTGTTCCAACCATCTGTACGGCTTCCAATATTTAAGCGACTGATACCACATCACTGTTTTATATATTTAACACAAATTTAATTCAATGGTTCAAATTAAATTAAGTTTTAGTACCCTCCCTCCCTCTTTAATTTTACTTAAATTTCGCTTAATATAATTTGGCAATATCTAATATTTTTTCTGAAACTAGTTGATTTTATAAAAATCCAATGTAATTGGATTTTTGTAAAAATTTGGTGAATTATATCTTCTGAGATAAGCATAAACAGCTGTAAAACTGGGTTTTTTTTCTTTCAAGTTTAAAAAAGGCAAACATGATGCACTTCACTCCAATAACAATAATTCTTTAAATTTTGGATCTATTAAATAACTTAGCACATTCTTCAACTCTACATAAAGTATTTAAAATATTAAGTCAACATAATTTAAATAAAATTCAATAAATTGTATATTAAATCATCATTTTCTCTTAATTTTTAAAAGATGTCTTACGGTAGTAGTAGTATTTATTTACATTCCCCAAAAAATAGTTTCAATTTATAGGAATGAATATTCAAAATTAAATTCAGAGCACACATATAAAAGGAAATGGTACACTATCCTTATAGCAGCGGCAACACAAATTGTAATATGAATCACTTTACAGTTCATCGTGATTGTACCGTTTATATGATGTTGACTTAATTCATCGTGCCTCGAAAATTTGAGTATTTTGAAGAATCTAGTTCCCGCAATATAATCTAGGTAAAAACTGAATATAAGAGATAGAATGATCTGTTTTCTGCTCACGAATTCAACTAATACGACGCAACAGATAGTGGAACACAGATACAGTATTCCGAACTTTTTTGGCAACATCAGCTCGTAGACATGGTTTCGATCGATAAATCTTTGCCACAGATCCAAGAATATGGCGTGATAAGTCTTATTTATAAACTGGACATTTTAACCAATGGGCGGGGAAGGGGGAGAAACCTCGTCTTTCTTCTGATAAAATTAAAGCCAGATCGCAACAGCATACGAACATTTCGATGAAAACGTCTAATATATCACTGCATTTGCTGCTCACTAGAATGTACATATAATCAAATGCTGCAGTTGCTAGGTGTTAGCAGTAAAGAGCTGATCTTTGAATGAAAGAGTAAAGTTAGGACAACCACTGAAATTTTTGACTCTTTAGTAAACGTCTATTCATGAAAAAACTTAATGCAGAATATTCCAGAGCAATACTAGGCAGATTTGTGTATAGTAAGATCTACTTACACTTTTGTTGCAACTCTGCATCTACCTTTTTATTATTACTGAATTTAGCTGTAAATCAGACTGCCAGATCTCGGAATTAATGTCGACAGGCAATAATTCTGAGATCTGGCAGTTCACATCAATATCAAATTTTTAAACTTGGTATTGATGTGGACTGTCATTAAAGTTTCTGTATGGTGACGACGAACAGTAACTGAATTGCGGGTGACACATTGCTATTGGTGAAATTTATATATGTATTTGTTTTTATTTTCAGTTTGGGTTGTCCCATGACGGGTCCAACTTTGTAATTCACCTTACTGTAACAATTGTAGTTCAATTACTAATCAACGACGTCTTCTATTTTTATACATAGAAGACGTTGTCGATTACGTCATACATGTTTATGATTGATTAACTTCTTTCCACAAGACCGACGTCGCCGAGGAGTCAAGCGCGAGAGTGAATTTTTATTTATTTATTTTATTTTTTGTGATGCTGTACATGCTTGTTTACTTGCATCATTTGTCCTGACACCAATAGCACAAGCATTTGAGTGGACCGTGGTTCAAGCAGGTGTAAGGTTAAACTTTTATATTCTTTCGTTATGATTAACTATAAATTCCCCTGCCAGGGTCACGTCAAAAAACAGAACATTAAAATTTAATACATAGCATCATTTTATTTTGTGACAATTATCGCGATCCTCAGTATCAAAAACCCTATGTCTAATGCCAAACTGGCGAGCTACGTGTGACCCTCTGACTTTCGTTGTACGCTCCCCCCCCCCCCCCAAATATCACTGTTCACAGACTAACAATGTTAAACCTCGTGAAAATTATGATAAATGACAATACTTAAACTGTACTAATATAAGATTTAAATCAAATTCTTAAAAATGTTGATGATTGTGAGATACTGTATTTTTACGCAAAAGGAAATGTTAAAATGTTTAATGTCTCTCAGTAATACTACCAGTGTGGTGTGTGTACACTAGTCCGTACCAATTGCTCCCCCGCTACAAGAACTGTGTGCGGCCCACAAGCAGTTCAGTTTAAAACTTCATTTTAGAACACAGGACTATATACAAATTAACTATTCATAATAAATGTTATTCTATACACTTGCAACGGTTCTTTCTTTTACTTCATATATGAAGATATGAAAAGGTCGTGTCTGCTTTTGATAACTGTAGTGTTTATTTTAAAATACTCTGGTTCGCCACAGAAAGATTAAAACAATAAGGGATAAATCGATTTTTTTTTATATCACTGTATATATCCCTCTGCAGGAAACAGGCGGTAATCCGAAGAGGCCATATCTGAACAGAATGGGCGTCACAACAATTCGTATCCTAAATCGTTCTGTCTCTATGTTTACATCAGACTTGTGACTGGAAGAGGATCTCTCAGAAGAGTTCTCACGACGTTAGGCCTTTAATTGTTCATGAATTTCAGTAACAAAGAAGAATAATAGTTATCCATAATGGCTCTACGGATAATTTACCCTTTTTGATGAATATCTCCCCTTCTATGTCCCCAAAAAAAATTGATTCTATCACCTCTGCAGTTCATGGTGCTAGTCTTTTGGCGAAGAGATCCATCATGATAACACTCCAAAGAGCGTTATGTAGTCACTGAAATTATAATAATGAATCCAAGTTTCATTCATAGTCACCAAATGGCTGGCAATCTTGTCTGAACTCCTAGGCAAATTTCAAAAGAATTGCCTTAGCACAATTCACCCTCTCTCTCTCTTTTTCCTGGTCTGCATCCAAATCTTTTTGTATACACATTTCGTGTAAATTTTTTCATGCTCAATTATTTGGGGACTATATGATGGGGGTTCGTTCACAGAACATGTTTATGTCTGCTATGTATTGTAACAAAATCTGCTTTGTCAAACTTGCGGTTAATACAATTCACAGGTCGTCCAGACCTGGGTTCGTGGTTAGTGACTACGGGAAAAAAAAATAATAATAATAAAATAAAATAAAAGGAATAATTAAGATATAACTCTAAAAATTGGGTTACATGCGCGTATATTTATAATTACATATATTCATGTTTATATTATTTTTAAAATAATGAAATGTGCAACAGACCGTGTTAATGAGTCTTCGTTACTGCTGGTGATATGTGATCTCACACTAATATGATTCAAAGCTTACAAGATATGCCCACGCGGCGCGCTCTCTCTCTCTCTCTCTCTCTCTCTCTCTCTCTCTCTCTCTCTCTATCACATCATGCAATTTATGAAACATAAGAAATGAAAAGCAGCATATTTGAAAGTCCAAACAGCTCAAAAATTGCAATCTTAAACTCAAAGTGGTAAGCAGCATCATTTCGCATTACTACAAATATCTACATAGATCACTGACACGTGCAATTATGTTTTGTGATTATATAGCTATTTATTCTTTTTGAAATATGTGAAACGCTCAAGCACATGTGGGGATTGCACGTGTATAGACTTACTATTTACTGACTGAATGCTGTATTTGGAAAAAAGGATAAAGGAGAAGCCTGTAAAACACATAGGGGGATTTTATTGGTAAGCCATACAGATATGCAAGACTCATTAGGAAGAGGATAAGAGCTCAAACGGATCTACTTCTGGATGAGGTCCAAAATGGGTTCAAGGGAGAAAAAGGGTGTACAGATGCAATCTTTGTTCTACAGCAGTTATGTCAGAGGAAAATAGAAAACGCGCTGACTTTCTATAGCTTATGCAAACGTTTGATAGAGTGCCAAAATAACTTTTGTGGCAAGTATTACAGCAGTTTGGGCATAAGGAAAGAACTCCATGAATAGTTTGTAACAATTCGAAATCACATCGAATGACTTCAGTTAAGCCAGTTCATGAAATCCAGCAATTAAAGACAGAGTGTACGCACATTTATTAAAATACTTGCATAAATAAAGGGCTTAAGATTACCAGAGTAACTTGACCGTAGTTGATATTGCTAAATTGTTGATCATAAAATGAAATACAGAAAATTTGAATCTAAGTCTGTAATCGGAAACCTTCCGAAAAATAATCAATTTACACGTAAATGAAAGAAAACACGGGAGAAAAAGTAGAAGACTTTGGAGAAAAGTAGAATAAATAATACTAGGTACGTTCAAGTTATGTCTCCAAATTTATTTCTCAAAAAACATACAAGATACAGAAATGAAACAAGTATTTTTTTCAAAATAATCTCCTAGAAGGAAGACATTTTTCACACCTTTTATTCCAAGCTGTGACGGCCGCTGCGAAGATTTGTTTGGAGGTGTGCTTTTGGCCCACTGGTGAATGACAGAAGCAGCTCCAAGTTGGCTAGAAAAAGTTCTGACACAAATAGTATTCTTTATCCTTGGAAATATCCAAATTCACTAGGTGCAAGGTCAGGCCAGTATGGAGGATATAGGATAACCTCAATTTGTTTTCTGTTAAAAAAAAAAAAAAAAAAAAAAAAAACGCGGAATCACGCCACGCTGAGTTACGTGTTGCTGCAGGTGCAGAGAAAATGATGTTTACTGGGATAGTGAATGAATAATCTTTACACAATTTATTCCCAATGGCACTATACAGTGACAGGAAACTCGTACGAAGAGATTCTGAAGAAAAGTCCACAGAGACTGAAGAATCATACGATTCCATTAGGGCAAGACTCCCCCCCCCCCCCATCGTGTGCTAAGGTGCAAATTTTCTTAAAGAAAACAAAATTGAGGTTACCTCACGTCCTCTATAATCGCCTCACCTAGTGACTTCTGGTTGTTTCCAACGATGAGGGATGCTCTTCGTAGAACTTTCCCCGACCGACACACACAGCTGCTTAACATATCTCCAAACAAACCTTCGCAACTTAGAAGAAAAGGTGTGAAAAATGCGTATTCCTTCTAGCAGATTATGTTAAAATTACTTATGTTTCGTTTCTGTATCCTATGTATTTTATGAGAAATAAATTTGGACATCTTATACCTTGAACGTACCTCAAATTAGAGAAATTAATACTCGTTGACCACATGAAACAGATTAATATCAATAAATTAACTCTCAAATACGAATGTGATCCCCCGCAAAGCGTGCAGTACCGTTCTGTCGTAAGGTCTCGCAACAGTCGTACGACGTGGCACAACATGCTAGTAAACTATTCCTTGAATGCCAAAAAAAAACAGATGACCATAACCTTTCCCGCAGAAGCCACAAAATTTGCTTTTTTTCTCCATGAAAATTTGCATATGATACGTGTCATATTCAAATGGTCATGGGAATACCCTGCGTGCTTCCTACTGATATTCTCAACATCTCTGCCGGTTGCATTACTGTCATACGACGATCTTCTCTCACGATTACAGAAACAGTGTTTATGGTTTCTGTGGTGACAGCAGTGGTTGGAGCTCCAAGACCGGCGATTTTTGCGATTGAATCACGTCCATCTTTAAACATTCTTAACCACCTATGGGCTGTGCTATATGAGGGCACTGATTCACGATAAGCATATTTTAACTTTTCATAACTTTCAGCTAATGTTTTCTTGAGACGGAAACAAAATTTGAGAGCAGAATACTGTTCCTCGCGTGTCGCGTCCATTGTTACGTAGGCGAAAATGAACAGGTATAAACTAGACCGACTGTCAAAGTCACACTGTGCACAAGAGTCAATTGCACGGTTACTATGTGATGCAGATTGGTTTGGTCTTAAATTCAGCAGATGAGCTAGAAATAGCAATCAATAAGGTTGTCCATGAAAAATTATGATCACTCTTAATTGAACAAAGCTCATATGTCACGACAACAAATAAAGCAAAAAGATCAGATTAAAATTGACATCAATTATGTACAGTTTATATATATATATAAAGAAGATCAGATTAAAATTGACATCAATTATGTACAGTTTATATATATATATAAAGAAGATCAGATTAAAATTGACATCAATTATGTACAGTTTATATATATAAATAAAAAGGTAAAGTGCAGCCATTAGCAACCCACTGCAGGATGGAATCCTCCTCAACAATTCATGTTGAGAGAAATGGACCATAATCTGCCACGCTGGTCCAGTGCGGGTTGGCAGATCGACCGTATTCAGCAGTCAGGTGCTTGAACCCCGGTCTACTCAAAGAACGTGTGCTACTGCACTCCCGCTTCTGACCACTCGGCTACGGAGGCCGTACATTTTATATATAGTATCAACGTTTAAGCTGGTTGGTTGCATTGGATATTTTACTGGCGCATCAGCTTCTATGGCTATAATGCGCCAAACTTATGATTTATGGCTTATTCAATGATGGTGTAAAGGCAAATGCAGTATACCAATTGCAACATCAACTGTTAACGGTGTTGCATAATTAGTAAAATTCAGAGGTAAAGGCTCATTTATTCATGCACACTGATTTCCAAAACTTGAGAAGCAAACAGATTTCTAACACATTTCATTCATACGCATTTATATTATGAAACACGCAATGAATAAATTATTAAATATCGAAAGGTGACAAGTCTTGTATATAAAGTGAACCAAAATTACTTGTCAAATTCTTAAATTGTCAACCTGATAATTTGTTAAGAACTGTCTAAAAGGAACCATCTTTCTGAGTCTTTCTGTACTTGCGAATGAATGCAGTTAGAAAGCTTAAGGCGTTTAAAGTTTCAAGCAAGTGTAACCAGGTGATCCAATGATTGTGTAGTTGTCAACAGACTTTAGAGGTTTCTTGGGCAAAGACCAAATCTACTGAATTTGTACATCTTGAGCAACAACCATGAATGAAGACATCTTAGACTGTTGGCAACAAAACACAGGTTCACAATACTATCTCGACTGCGTTCGACCCTCGTGATTGCCACTGAAGGACATCTGCCTCTACCATACAAATGAGGTTACATGAGGGCTGCTTCACACGGTAACCGATGGTATGTGTGTTTTTGGTCAACTTGCAACGACACTATAAATAGCTACTAAACAGATAACTCGTATATCTGACTGAGCCGTATACACTCAGTCAGATTTTATCCGACAATGACAATGTGTCTGCTATTTTTAGCTTTTTGAAAGCAATAAAGGTTTTTAATCGTATTTAAAATTTATATGTTATTGTTATTTCTTTTATTGATTTATCTTTTTTATATATTTGTTATTAGATCTGGACATGGTGGCCTAATTAATTGGGTCACTGAGATGTTAAATTTTTATATATTACCTGGTCTTGGCGCATTATAGCCTTAGTTGCTAATGCGCCAATAAAATCCTAATCAAATTCAAAAATTAGAAGGGTTGAAATCAACTACGTTGTCTTTGCCCCACTGGAGAATTACCTGAAGATCGGAATTTAAGGAATTGGTAGCAGATTTTCGAGAAGGTGAAGCTGATTCAGCAGGACAAGGTTTCTCAAAATGGAAAGTGGAATGCAATGTGCTATCATCGGCAAAAATATGGATAGGATTTCCAGTCAATGGAAGAAGGTAATTAATATACAAGAGGAAGAGAGTGGAGCAAAGAACTGAACCTTGAGGGCCACCAGCATTAGTGGACGAGTTAGAAGACCGAGAGCCATCTACCATCACCCTCAGTGAGCGATCAGAGAGAAAACTGGATAACCAATTACTAAAAACAGTTGCCAAACCATAAGATGGAAGCTTGTTTAGAAGACCTTTATGCCAAACACGATCAAAATCCTTTGAGATGTCAAGAGCAACTACTTGTGTTTCACTGAATCTTTTCCATTGAATTAGTCCATAAATCGGTAACATAAGCCAGAATATCACTAGTGGATTGACACTGACGGAATCCATACTGGCGATCGTTGATCAGACGGAAGGTTTCTAGGTAGTTTAAGAGTTGGCGGTTAATTGCTTTCTCCATTACTTTAGAAAGAGTAGAAGTAATTGCAATGGGACGATAATTGGATGGGAGGGATTTGTCACCCTTTTTAGGAACTGGCTGGATATGAGCAAATTTCCAAGCAGAAGGAAAAACACCTTTGGAATAAGAAAGTGAAAAAAGGCGGCAAAGAATAGGAGTAAGTTCAGGAGCACAGGTTTTGAGAACAAGTGGAGAAATACCATCAGGACCTGGAGCTTTCTTAGCATCAAGATTCATCAAAATCCTTCTGATATCCTTTTCACGGAAGACCACAGGAGGCATTGAATGGAGCGTGTTGGGAATGGTGGGAGGTGTTTTACCAAGATCATTAATACATGAGCTGGAAGAAAAATGGGATGCTAGCAGGTCAGTTTTATCCTTGGCTGAAGTGACAACAGAACTATCTGGTTTGGACAGAGGTGGGAGCAGAGATGGGCAAAAGTTGCGGCCAATAGCTTTGACAAGAGACCAGAATGCTCGGCTACCATTAGGGCAAGAAGCAAGTTTTCTACTCTTAGCCCGTTGAAACTCTAGTTTGGACTGATTAATAACTGCTTTACAATTGTTGCGAGCTTTGGTGTAGGCAGAAAATGAAACTGAAGAATTAGAAACAAGCCAATTACGATATGCAACATTCTTCTCTTGAACAGCCTTAGCACATTTATTGGAAAACCAAGGTTTAGATAAAGGACGAGATTTTAAAGTGCAGTGTGGGATAAAGAATTCCACTCCTGCAAGAATAATTTCACTGACACGATCTGAACAAATGTTGACATCAGAAGTTTTGAAACAGTAATCAGACCAAGGAAAAGACGTCTCGCAGGTCATCCCATTTTGCATTCTTGTAATGCCAAATAACACGAGGTTGGGAATAGCCATGAGATAAAGGTACCATTGGAGAAGAGACAATCACGAAGTTGTGATCTGAAGTGCCTAAAGAACCTCTCACTTCGACCGTGTACTTAGAAGGGTTGTTTGTGAGAAAAAGATCAAGCGTATTGGCTGTATGATTGGGATTGTCCGGTATTCTTGTAGGTAAATGAACAATCTGTGCTATGTCAATAGTAATTGCAAAAGCCTCAGCATCTCGACCTGCTGGGTCGGTGTGACTAGAAAACGGAATCCAGCTGGAGTTGTGAACATTAAAATCACCAAGGAAAATTACCTCACTGTTAGGAAAGTTGGACTGGAGAAAGTAAAGTTGCAAAGAGAGGAAGTCAAAGAGCTCCAAGTGATTAGTGGAGTTGGGAGAACGGTAGAGACAACAAATGAATTTGACACAATGAGGTAGATAGATTTTAAGCCAGAGAAGATCAAAGAGAGGAGATTCCAAATTGCCAAGTCTCTGACAGGGCATATCAGAACGGACATATGCACAAGTACCACCTTTGAGGCGAAAGGAATCATACAGCGAATAATTTGGGCATCTCAGATGAGCAGTAGTTGAATCAACCGATAACTCAGATTCTGTCAGAAAAGGGGTTTGGCAGACTGCAAGTGGAAATGGACATCATTGAGATTAGAATTGAGACCATCATTGAGATTAGTATATTTGTGAAATGAATTAGGAAGTGCTTTGGAGGTTAGATATCTTCGCAGATAAGCTTGCTCTATTAGTTTGACAATTCGTGGTGTATTCAACAGTAAGAAAAAGTGGGTGGGACATGCTGTATGAAGTAATGAAATTTTTGGATATGGCGTACACGTGGTAAGAATATACCCAGATCCTTGACATAACGTGGCCTCGACAATGCTCCCCGCATACACACTACTCGGACTCCCTCCAGTCACCATCTGGCAGAGTAGAGGTAGCAAGATTATACACTAGCTGATCCGGAAGCCTCCTAGAGAGTTACCAATAGGTTCGGTCCGGTGTACTAACTAGCGGCCGGCCTGCGAACTCCGTTTTAGAGCTGTACCCTCGAAATGTAAGGAATATTGGATCTCGCCACGACGTTCATCATAACCTCGAAAGTCATCAATCATACTGCATGATGGAAGAGTTGACCGGAACTTAGCTCTAGAGACTAAACATGGGATTGCCTAGTCATTCTATACAGTGCCTAGGCAAAGTACAATATTTTTCTCGCCCATAGATGTGTTATCTTGGGAAACTAAGATCGCCCTATGATACTGTTATGTAAGTGAATCACGGTTCCTGATTTTTTAGACAAGGGCATTTATACACGAAGTAGAAATACTATTCTGAAGTGAATCTATGAAATAAACTTTTATTTCAACGCCCTATGCTGTCATGTAAGCGAATCACAGTTCCTTTTATGAAATGCCATACGGAAAGGGGAATAGTACTACCCTCCCATATACTGTACTGTTAAAATTAATATTTTATGGAGTTGAGAATAGTATTTTCCCATATGCCGTTGTATAAAAGTCGGGAACTGTGATCGGCTTATGTAACAGCAAAGGTAGATGAAAGAAAAGCTTTTCCTAGGAAAGTATTTTTTTTTTTTTTAAAGTATTTTTATATACTTTTTCGAGGCATTGTAATTTTATTTCATATTTTGCCAGGCACACCATACAGTGCCTGATTTCTACGCTTTGTCAGATATTTAATGTTTTCTGCTGTGAACACATATTACATGGAAACAGACAAATGATCTGCCCTGTTTACTAATAAGTCCATATTTGATCAACAAAGTGATTTGAGACATGCACTCATCTGTAGGTAGCCAGAGACACAACATTTCACTGATATCATTGAAAGCTACATCACTACAGTGTGTGCTTTTTTTTGGTAAGCATCTCTTTGGGTGAGCATGTACGAACATTGAGGGTGAGACTGAGCGTGAAGGTGTGTTTTCAGATTTGAGTCCAAAGGCCATCAGGCGTAAACCAATCATATCTGTAAATTTCATGTAATCCACAGTTGGTTTGCTTGCAAAGTGCAATGAAAACACAAGAGTTTCTAGGAGAAAAAACACAAGCTAAACAAATCTCTCCTCGCCTAAGACCACTAACTCGATTAACAGTCTGTAAAAAGCACACAGACGTTCCCAAGCGTTTTCAACATGGTGTTGAATTCCAAAAATTGTGGCTATCGTGCTAACATGAGGGTGGAGGAGAGGAAGGTGAACAAGGATACAGAAAAATATTCCAAAGCATAGTGACAAAATAAACTTAATGCAAACGTCGTCGTAGCCTCCACTGCACATGTGTGTACAAGGGCAAGCTATTGGCCATTCAATACTGGGGGGGGGGGGGGGGGGGGTTACACCTCTGAACAAGCGCACGCACAGAGATTTCGGTGTGTGTGTGTGTGTGTGTTCGCCGATTATGAGAAGTTTAAAACTAAACAGCCTTCATAAATATAGACGAGTTATTTAATGTAGGCACGCGCATTTCAAGCACGTTAGATTTTTATTTCTTAAATTAATTATTTTTTTCTTTTCTGTGATTAACAGAAGTGAAAAGTAAATAATAACTATTTCTTGGTTACAAGATAACTATCTTATTACAAATTAATTACTAATTTATTAACTAATAATATATTAAAGTATTTTTACTTCACTGCATGCAACTTCCAACGTAATATTCACTGCACAATTCTTAATACTTTATAATCAACAGCAAGTTTTTCACGTATTTTAGGCTCTGTGGATTAATAAATTAAATAACCGCAGTATATTATCAAAGCTTTCGTAACGCTAACCTACTTATTTCTTCCTGAATTTCAATAACAAAAACACAACAGATATTTAATGTTTTCTGCCGTGATTAATATAATAGGCATATTGTAACAATTCGTGATTCATGTAATTAATAAACTGATAACAAAAAAAAACGAACAAAAGGCAACTTTTATGTGCAAAAACCGAGAACGTTTCGTCTCAGCACATCCGCAGCATTGCCCATTCATTCTTCCAATCAGAGAACGACAAAAAAACATAATATACAGAACTTCAGCTGCAATATACGGTATAAGACCAGCCATGTCAGTGGTTTTCAACCTTTTGTTGAAATTTTTTTTCAACAAAAGGTTGAAATTTTTTTTTATTTGGCGGCACCCCTACTCAATTTTCTGCCTGTTAGATCCGATTCTTTCTCTGCATGTATATATTTATAGTTATTACAATAATATAATTCCTTATATAGAGATACTAAGTAAATATCAATTATAGATCACCACAAAATTAAAAAGATACTGTACGCCTTTTTATAATGAAAAACATAAATTAAAAATAAGTTTAGTAACTTAAACCCAAATTACGTGGCACCCCTGAAATGTTGCGGCAGCCCGGTTGAAAACCACTGGCCTATGTGATATGTATGAAAAAAAAAAATAATAAATAAATAAATAAATAAATAATAATAACTGACAGGTTTCAATTGGTCCGATCTGAAATTTGGGATGAGTTGGCAAATCTTCCTAAGAGAGTCAGTCAATATGCATAATTTCACGAAAATCCATCAACTGGGAGTCCAGCTATTACATGCGTTCAGACAGACGCACATGAAGGCAAAAATGCTAAATTTACGCATATATGTTAACGCGCCTCAACTCGCACGTTAGATTTTTGCATGGCTTCCGAAGCCCATTGTTAAGACAATTAATTATATGTAATGAACATTTGATTTCAATTTGCAAACCTGTTGTTAATTAAACAGTAAATCGACTATCAAGTGCCTTCGTGGGCAGCACAGTCGGTAGGATCCAACGGTGACGCGGGGAATTTTTTGGGTCTTTTTCACAACGTGGCTGAGCTAGTCGGTCTCAGGCGAGGGTAGTATGGTTTTACCTCCCGGAAACTCTGGTTTTTCTTCCAAAAAAAACAAGCTCAGAACAAATGCAATTTACAGACAATATACACGAAGTAATATGGCCTCAGTCTCTGATGCTCCTAAAAATCCCACAACAACCACTATCAAGTGAGGGGTAGCAAGGCACCGTTGAATCTACAAATGGTAATCGGTTTAGAAATTAGAAGTGCAAAGACAGCCTGATAAGTATTCCTCTTCATATTCCGTCTTTTACTTTAACTATTTTCTCGCAGAAATAAACTGAAACTTATTTTAAAAGGAGGAGCAGGTACAAAATGTACAAATTAACCACAGGACGTTTATCTGTACTTTCCGATATCCCTGGCTCTTGTTGCTGGATAGGATTTTCTAGTCCAGTTAATATGGTTTTCATTGCATGTGTGAATAAGCTTATGTGTATTCACGGGTCGATTGAATAACGCAGGGAGGAAATTTCTGCCTCCTCTGGCTGAGAAATACATCGGCAAAGAATTATATATCTAGGGTTCGGAAAGAAAACTGTAACGATATTCAGGTTAGTCATATGCATCGATAATGTCATGTATACGCGTTAACTGTCTTCTGTTGTATTATCCTGACGGGAGTTCCGTTTAGTAAATTTTTCCATTTCGAGTCTTGTATATATCTCATAAAATCAATCTAAACCATCATTGCATGTAGCTACACTCAGAACAAGAAAGTTCTTCCCAGAGACACAAAAGTGTAGCTCATGAGACGTTAGCACGTTGGTCTTATATCGCGCGTCATCAGCAACAGTTAATATACCTGTTCTGAGGAATAGGACATTCTCTTCACACTTGATTTAGATTCTAGATGTCGATATGACCGGACTAGCGTGCAGTGACACACACAAACGTGAGTGGAAGGAAAACTGCGACGACTTTAAAAACTTTCAGCTACGCTAACGACTGCTCGTCGGCTACTTGAAAGGTAATAGTAAATAATGCATGGATATATGCCAGCAATCGAAGTGGCAGTGCGCACAGCCACAGGGAAATTGGGTGGATCTTAGCAAATTAATAGTGCTGTGTACTACCCAGAGAGATTCTAAAAAGGATTTCATTTCTGAATTACATACATATTTTATCGTTCTTTAAGTACATCTTCGATATATACAATTAAAGAATTTTTCACATAATAATAGTTCCCCTCCGAGTTAATCTCCTCACAGCACACTACGATATACTCTCTCCCAAATGCGAAAGCGCTGTAGTGGAGGACTGGAGAACAAAATGGAAAAGGTTTCGAAATCACCACACGGAAAATAATACTGATAACCACAAAATATCTCCGCAATTTACCTTTTAAAAAGAAGTCAAATAAAAACAGACAAGTTAGTTAACGTACGCAGCGCATTAACTAACTTGTCAGCCACCAGTTCAGCTCTCTCTCTTATGTGGGCAGCCTCTCCTCACAAGCACCCCACGATTCAATTCATCCCTGAAGTTCTCTATAGGATGGGGGTCAGGGCTCTGGGTAGGGAAGTCCCACTTTTCGACGTTCGTGTCCTCCAACTGTCCGTCATAACGCGAGAAGTATAGCAAGTAAAGTTATCTTGTTGATACGGGTATGGGCCTTTTCCAAAGTGCTGCCACAAGGTAGGTAACGCATTATCGTGTTAAAAAAAAATTGTCCCAGGCCCATCCATAAAAAACATTCCCCATACTATCACGTTCCCTCCGCAAAATTTCATTGTCAGGACGATACAATCCAGAAGGTAGCTTTATCCTGGAATCTGCCATACCCATGCATGACCACCAGACTGGCAGACCATTTAGAGTGACTCGTAACTCAAAAGCACGGCTTTCTACTGGTCTACGGTTCAAGAATGGCGGGACTTACACGAAGCGAGACGGCGTCTGGCATTAGTCGGGGTGATTAGTGGCTTGTGGACAGCTGCACAATCAGAGTAACCCGTATCTGCAGCGTCCTGCGCACTATAATGGTGCTGACAATGTCTCCCAATCGTCTCACTGGGGGCTTGTATATGCAGAGCAATGTCGACTTTCGATCCTAGCGCACGATTCTTTGCAAGGCTGTCCTGTTAGCTTTGGAGGTTTTCCGGAACGTTTCGAAACGGGTTTCAGTACCAGATCACATAACCAATCGTCGACCAAGCGATCTTCAATGCTATTGAATCATCATCGGGTAGGGACAGACTGCTTATGCGGGACCCTATTACTATTCTACGCTGGAGGTCTGTTAACTCCGTTGATCGCTGCATATTGTATTCATATCATAGTTCCGCCTCCTCGAAGGCCCATAAGCATATTTATAGTTGAGTCTAACACGTGGTTTTGTGTAGGATGCGACCATCAATTGAGGGGTGTTTGGATATTAATGGTAGAACAGTTGTGTTTATGTATACATCTATACACATTTTAATTTAAAGAAATTATTGATTCGCCTAGAAGAGTTAGCCCTAAAAGACGTCTTATGGCGAAACTTCCAGCGGTAATTCTCCTCTGTGCGCGCGCAAGCCTTCTCGCTTGTACTCGTTGTTGCAGCTGATTGTTATTGTTTGTTATTTTGGTTTTTAGGAGCATTAGCAACTAAAGCCATATTGCTCCAGGGATATGCGATAGTCATTCCCTGACCAATCCGCATTCTCCGTATTTGGTGGGCACGGGCTCGAACCCCGGTCTAATCAAGAAGCGTGTGCCACGCACTGTTGCTCCTGCCCACCTGGCTACGGAGGCTTGCAGCTGATAGTCATTGAAAATTCGAAATACTGTTAGGCGTGACTGAGTCTCTGAAGAAGTTAATTAATGCCCGGGATCAAATTCAACCGGGGATCCGTCAGAGTTTGATTTGATTTTTATGGCGCAAGGGTCCGTCAGAGACTCAAATGCCTGATGTTATATTGGGTGACTACTGAATTCGGTCCAGAAATGGCTCAACCAGAACAGAATGTTTTGGTTCCTATGAGGTAGTCTTAATTTTTGACACAATTGTGAAACACAACCTTCTACTTATAGACTGAAATACGCGGACCGGAAATACATTACAGTATATGACAAGATTTTTGAACAAACTGAATGATTGCTACTTATCCCAGCACGAGAAAGTAAAAGGGGCTCTAATATCCTAAATCCGCTGTACATTAGAGAGCCTAACTGTATAAAAAATTTTACAGTGGAAGAACCAATAGCAGACAGTAATACTTTCCTATGTGGTGAAAGGTAAACACTAAGTTTAATGAAGCAAAAGAAACAAGCATGGGTAGGATGGTTACAATAATGTGATTCCCATTTGTATGAGAATTATAAAAGAATAAGTAAAAAACCACTGATGAGGTAAGGAAGGGTCAAAGCTGTTCCGAGGAAGCACTAGCAAAAGAGAGCTAATAACGGAAAAGGATGTTCTCATACGTCAATACAAAAATGAAGTAAATCAAATGACACGTGTTAAGGTCCGTAGCAATCCCTGCAAAAATGGCAGATGAGTTTAACAGATACTTCACAACGTTAAAGTTAAAAGAAAGCTCTAACCTCTATGGAATATTAAGGAGGTCACACTGCTCTAAAATAAGTGGTATAATGATCTCTAAGAAACGATACTAAAGTTAAACGAGAGAGTATATATTCAATTGCAATTAAACAGGCTACAGGGGGAGTGCATCAAACTGCTGGGAGTACTATGAGAGCGTCCTTTGACTCAGAAAAGATCCCTTTGGACTGGAGTCCTGAAAAGTTACACTGTGTTAGGCGCGAAAGAAACTATAAGACTATGAGGCGACAGTTTTTGTTTTGTTTTTTTTTTTTTTTTTTTTAATCTGTAATTCCACATATCCTTAGGTCGGTTTGCTGGACAAAAAAACCCGAGTTTCCATAGTTTTGAGACTATGAAAACTATGAAACCCTCGCCTGAGATCGACCAACTCAGCCACGTTGTTAAAAAAAAAAAAAAAAAACTGCTATAAAAGTTCTTTGTTAAGTTAAAATTACTGGTAAGATCATACGCTGGATCGCAGGCTGACTAAAAGATAGAAGACAGAGGGTTTCATAAATGGTCAATCTTCAGGGTGAACGAGTGCAACAAGTGGGATCCCTAGGGGCTCGGTGCTGAATCACCTATTTCTAATTTTCATAACTGCAATTGACAAGGGTAGTCTATTGATAGAATACGGACTCGAGCCTTTTTCACCCGGTGTGGGAGGGCTGTGATCATAACTGCAGTGCTACCGCAGCAGCCGATTCGGTCCCCATTTGTATTTTGAATAATTCCCAGTATGGATTCGTTAAGGGGAATTCATGCCTGACCAATCTGATAAATTAAAATAATATAGTCATAAAACAGTTAGATACAGGTTACAATTTTGACATTATATTGGAGCTCTGAATACCGGAGGCAGCAGTAAAAAAAGAGAAATAGAAAACTTCTGGGGAGTACCAGACCAGATTAGTGATGAGTGTAAATCGATGAACGTATGAAGAGCGACTTGGAAGGGCTGAGGTGCACAGTCTGACAACGAGACATCTAATGGGCGATCTGAATGAGGTGTATAAAGCGCTAAAGGAGTTGAATAAAATGAATGAGAGAGGTCTATTCTCCCTTGCAGGTGAGCGAAGAACAAGAGGACACAAATATAAAATCTCAGGGAACAGAAGACTAGATTTCATGAAGTTCACCTATGGCAAAGGGTTTTCGAATACTGTACAAGTTGACCATCAGTGATGCAGAGGCAGGACGGATCAAAGCGGAATTGAATGGTTACCTTATGGGAATAATATAAATAGTCTGTTTTACTTTTAGTATAATTATTTTATTTTTTGGCCGATGCAAAAAGCTTGCTACCTCGAATCATCTGGCCTTATTCCTAATAATACTATATTAGAAATCAATACAATTGAAGCTTTACAAAAGATAAAGCAGAATATATGAATGCAAACCAAAAGATTTTAAAAGTTTAAGTAAATGAGAATTCAATCACGGGTACATTTTCATAATTTTGAAAAGATAAGAATCGTATAGTACTTCAATAACAAACAAAAAAAAAAAAAAAAAAAAAGGCATAACATAATATACACTGTAGCAATAATAAGAAAGGGCTGCAGTGCGGTAAGCAATTCATAGTAACGTTTGTCAGTTTATTCAAGTCCATTGAGTAAAATGAACTTCAGATGTTCACTTAACTCGAACTATCACAGGTCGAGAGAATTTCATGTCCCTGTTAAGCTTTTTTCGACTAATTCGATACTAGAGAAGAAGGTACCGTCTCGTCTCTGCGCGAGGAAGAAGATTATTCCTCATGATGCATTCGGTTCATCATAACAAGTCAGAGGAAACGATAATCACTGCAGTTATGATTTTAAAAAAAATGCATTAAGGAACTTTTTTCCAGGCAACAACGAATATCTAAAAGGCAATTACGACTGTCACTACTCCACGTGTAACTACCGGAGGAAACATATGCAATGGATGAAAGTTTAAAGCTATGGAATGTAACACAATTCTGCCCGTTACCCATCGATCACTACCTTCCTCCCCCCAATGAAGAGCGTGAACAGGTCCAACTCCCTAGTCTTGGCACGCACACCCACCCTGCGGTTCATGTGCTGTCGGATGAGTCACGTCCCTAAGCTAGATGAGAGATTATCTCCCGCTGCTACATCTACGTCTGAAAGTTTCCCACTACAGTAACCTCTGAGAAAAGTATCAACCAATGAATCATGCTTCCTATCCTCAAAAAAAAAAAAAAAAAAAAAAACTATCGTTATTCCTCCAGTCTGAAAGAATACCCAGAAAGTAAAACACAGCATAGGAACTAGAAGGGAAAAAAAAACTTGCACTAAGCAAAAAATCCCAAGTGGCCAAATGGTAGCAGAAGGCGAGAAGAAAACATCAGAGTTCGAATCCCGTTCATGTGCTAGAAGCTGTTGGTTGCTTGGACCCACCCCCCTCTCTCTCTCTCTCTCACTCTCTCTACGGGTTTCAGATAGTAATAACGAACAGAACTGAAAACTGACATTTGCAGGTAAACCATTTATAGACAGGCACAAGGGGAAAATATGTCTTTAGAACAGTGATTCCCAAGCTACTGAGATCTATGGACCCCTTCAAAAATGAAAAAAGTTCGCGGACCACCTATATATATAACTGAAATAAAAAAAAAAACAATAGTGTGTGTGAACACTGGGTTTTCTGAAAAGAAAATTCAAAGTTTCATGTTTAAAACAACTGAACTTTATTCTTATTTTTACATAAATATATAACTTTATTTATCATCAATTTCCTATACAGTAATACCCCGAAGTTACGCGATAGGTGGGTCCGACGAAAATCGCGTAAGTCGAATTCGCGTAAGTCGGGGTAAAACTTTGCATATAAATACATATAAATTTTGCTTAATTGGGACCAAGGGCTAACAAAAACACTAGTTTAGAAGAAAAATATTAATAAAATTGCAGTTCTTTATACATATTAATACAAAATATGTATTAAAAAAACAAATGACTTACGTTAAAAAGTTATTTCGATGTCGATGGCTTCATAAAATCTAACAAATTCGTCTGACGACACAGCGCGTTCTTTTTTTCATGCAGAATTTCTTCGTAGCAAGCTAATAATTTTTTTATTCCTTGCTTTGTAGCTATAACGCGTTCTTCGTTGGAGTCTATGTTTTCTAAAATTTTTAAGCCCTTTACAATTGAGATCTTTTCAATTTTCAACCTGTCAAGTTTGCAATTGTCATGTGCTTTTCGCCGTTGCTTCATTTAGGCCTGTAGCACGTGCAATATCACACGGTCTTTCATTTCGCTCAAAGCGTTTCACAATTTCATATTTTTTCTCTATCGACAGAGGCGGACTGGCCATAAGCCTTACCGGGGAAACCCCGGTGGGCCAGTGTGATTTTGGCCATAAACCATAGTGTGAGGCCACTATAAATTTTCCCGGGTAAGAATTTTTGATCCAGTCCGCCTCTGTTTATCGATAATTGCTTTTCTTTTTCTCTCTGAATCTGCAGTGTCTTCACCAGGACGCTTCCTTTTCACACCTTTTAATTTTACTAATTTTTAGGGAATAAAGCACAATTACAAAACGAGGAGCACGCTTGATACGCATAAACAAAGCTGCGCGCATGTAGCAACTGAATAAACAACACCATAAAGGCAGAGATACACTATTAACACCTCACATTTCTAGGGGTTACTACCATAAAACAATAAAAATCCAGTTGCGTTTCTGCTAGTGAAATCTGTTATAAACTGGTAGTAAACTCGATCTAATTGCATTTGCGATTATACCGATAGCTGGAATTGTGTTGGTTTTTACGTTATTATGGTGAAATGTGTTTCCCCTTCACTGATATAAAAAACATAAAAGCAGCAAAGTTGAATTTTGTTCATCTTTCGCTCTCAATCTCCGCCGTCGCACCGGATATCGATAACATATGAAAAACGACCTTGAAGATAGTGGGCGGCAGCGTTGCCAAACGAAAAAATCAAGAACCGCGTAACTCCGAGTTCGCGTAAGTCGGGGTATTACTGTACATAGAACGAATAATTTGACCAGTTCCAGAGGATCGTTTCACGGTCCCCATGGAACTGGTCTACGGACCCCAGTTTGAGAACCGCTGCTTTTGAATATTAAGATCTTACTAAGGGCAGTGTATCACAGAACGAATTCATAATTATTGAATACTATCGGGGGATTAGCGATCGATAGCCGCCCTACAAGAGGTTACGATTAATTATAAGCAATATCTCAACGAACTTTAACTCTTCCAGGGAAAAATTAAATTCATAAATGAACCATAAATGAATACTTCGTGAAATAAAATGACAATTCACAATTGTATAACGTTTACAACTTACCTTAAAATGAATTCGAATTCGAAACGCAGAGGAGGGGACTAAATTAATAGCCTCCAGTTTCTTGTAGCAGTTGTATTATCTACACCAGTGGTTTTCAATCGGGGTGCGCGGCACCTTAAGGTGCCCCAACAACATTCCAGGGGTATCACGTAATTTGAATTTAAGTTACTTAAACTAATTATTATTTTTTAATTTATGTTTATTTCATTATAAAAAGGTGTACAGTATCTTTTTAATTTTGTGATGATCTATAATTGCTGTTTACTAAGTACCTCTATATAAAGAATAAAATTATATACTGTATGTACAGCAGACTCTCGATTAACCGGGATCGGATTAGCCTGGAAGCGGATTAACCGGGACACTCCAAGACTCCAAATTTAAAAAAAAAAAAAAAAAAAAAAAAAAAAAAATCAACCAGAAATAAAAAAATTCAAGTAATAACTAGAATAGGTATAAAGAGATAGTTTGCAAGTTGTAAATAAGCAACAAGCGGCATTATAAGTCGTCATTTGGAAATTAGTGTACCTATCATCTTGCATTCCCCGCTGTCTTCACACCCGCCGCTCAAAATTTTTGTCAGGGATGTCAGAATTTTTTTTTTTTTTATAGTAAATTTTTATTTTATTTTTTTTAGAAATTGCGAAAATGATGGCTAAACGAAAACGAGTTTCGTTTTCAGACAAAAACTTGAAATTATTCAAGTTTGAAAACGGTGCACCCGTTAAATCTCTAATGAACCATTATAATGTTGGTGAGCAAACCATACACAACATCGTAAAAAATAAAGGAAAGCTATTAGATATAAAATAGACATCGTAAAAAAATATAGGAAAGCTAATAATAGACTTAAAATGGACATTGCAAAAAATAAAGGGACGCGGTAAGTTTTTTCGTTTTTTATCTATCGCCATATTTTTTACGTAGGTTGCTGAACATTTTTCGATACAGTAAGTCCCCGAACTTACTCAACTACAGATTTACGTAAATTTTTTTTCGCTCAGTTTTTTTTTATTTTTTATTTTAGGATTGTAAAATTTAAACCAAAAATAATAAATAAATAAAATAAGCAATCAATAACGACGATCACGACATGCAGAAATTGCACAAGTGAGATACGGAGTAACAAGCAAAAAAATAGGAAAGAATAGAAGGTTCTTACAATTTATTTATGTTGGTTTTTTTATATATATATGACTGAAGATTTCAGTGAAGGGGACACATTTCACCAAAATAACGTAAAAACCCACACACAATTCCAGCTAACGGTATTATCGCAAATGCAATAAGATCGAGTTTACTACCCGCTTATAATTAGATGCAAGAATTAGGTGCAAATTGTTTAAATGCAGTGACCTCCAGAAATGTGCTTTAGTAAAATGTGAGTTCGCGTGAGGTGATAATAGTGTGTTTTCCCCTTAACCCTGTAAAGTTCTTTTCAGAAAATTTCGTTTGACCGTTATCATGGTGCCGACTAAGCGATTAAGTGACAGCGCTACTAGTAAATCTACCAATAAAAGGAAAGTCATCGATTTGGATCAGAAAATTAAACTGATAAGGATGTATGAAAATGGCCAAACATTAACAAGTATCGCGCGGAATTCAGATTTGTCAATAATAATACAGTTGCAATATGTTATTAGTCATTCCCGAATTACATAAAACTCGACAACGTAAGAAGTCCTGGAACGTCTCTTACGCATGTCGGGGACTTTTGTATTTTTGAATTAACCGGGATTTGTTTTTACCATCTATCCCAGAAAATCGAGAGTCTACTGTATATAATTTGTATAATGAACTTTAATTTTTATAATTATATTATTTTAATAAATATCATATAACATGTATTTTTTATTATTATATATGTATATATATTGAGAAAATTGAGTAGGAGTGCTGCAAAATAAAATAAATTACTTAGGGGTGCCGTTATTAAAAAAAAAAAAGATTGAAACCCACTGATCTACACCATTGTTTCTCACACCGTGTTCCGCGGAACATTAGTGCTAGAAGAGAAGTATACGTGAGATAATGATATCAACGAAAAAGTAGCAATGTAGTGATCTAATATGCGATTTAGCCTGGGGTTCACGGGTTGAGGGAGGCGCCTCCGTAGCCAGGTGGGAAAGAGCAGCAGTGAGCAGCACACGCTTCTTGATTAGACCGGGCTTCGAGCCGGTCAACACCAAATACGAAGGATGCGGAAAGGTCAGGGAATGACCACCGCATATTCCCGGAGCAATATGGCCTTAGTTGCTAATGCTCCTAAAAACCAAAATAACAACAACGGGTTGAGGGAGAGAGAAAGCGAAACGATATCATGTATCGTTCAGGTGGATGAAACAAGCCTTCCGCTGATACGTTCTTGTATGTTTACGTAGTGTTGGTGATGCGGACTTAAGTTCCAGTACATACTGCTTTTTCTCTTCTTCTGTTATCTCAAAACTTCTGTATTATTTATTCGAGTCAGCTTTTTCCTTTCTTTTCTTACATCTATATCAAGTGCGTAACTTACCATTCTATGTTCACTTCCAACATTTAGATTTTTCAGGACGGTAACATCGTTCACAATATATCTTCTGTTATTGAGGATGAAGACGATTTCATTAGTCGTAGTCGCTAATTCATTTGGGTTCTTCCATGTCCACTTTCTGTCCACCATTTCCTTGAAAAAGTGTTCATTACCGACATTCTCCGAGATTCTGCAAATTCCACAAGTCTTTCACCATATCATATTAAAGCCCCATGTTGAGCTATACAGGGTGTTTCAAAAATGATGGTCAATAATTTAAAGGTGAAAAGTACAAACTAAAATAAGCAAAAAAGTCCCATGAACATCGCGCCGCAAATGAACCGTTTTGGAGATAATGCACATTTTCTGTTAAGATCCGCCACTGACTATGGGGGCACTCTGGGAGGGTAGTCTGTATTGCTGAGACCTTGTACACGCTGGATATGGTGGGGGTACAGTAATTGGCGATGTAAAATTCGCCACACATTGCTATGACTCAGTAGACGCTCTTGCATAGCAACCCTCCTTTTCGAAATTCCTAGATTTTGTTCTATTATTTCTAACACCCTTTCCTCAAAATCAGGTGTTATGCCTGTGGGCCTACCTGCTCGTACTCCATGTGCGAAGCGCCCATGTTCTCTAAGGCGGTGATGTACCCTGATGAATGTGAGCCTGTTGGGCTGGGAAATACTTCTTGGTACAAAAATGCAGCCTCGAGTGCACTGCCGTTTGCTTTACCATACGTGAAGTGCATGTCCGCATACTCTTCGTTGTTGTAACGTCTTTCCATGTTGACTGTCCTTCGACAAGTACTAGTATGCCTGCTACGTCTCAAAGAGAGGAGAAAGGGAGAGAATGAGCCTAACCTAAACAAACAAGTCAGTGGCGGATCCGAACTCTGTACAGTTCACCTTGTCAGTGGTGGATCCCAACAACAAGGTTGACTTAAGGACCTATGTTTACTAGGATTTTTTTGCATATTGTAGTCTGTACAGGTCACCTTTAAATTATTGACCATCACTTGAAAAACCCTGTATATGTATACAGGGTGAACTTTTTGTAACTCAACTTTTCAACAGTTCCAAAATTTCTATAGTTTCCCTTTCTGTCCTGTTTTGTCTCTTTCCAACCTTAGCATTGAAGTCTCCCATAATAATGGTGTAGTGAGTTTTCCGTTCATCAAGATCTAGAAGTCTTTCAATTTTGGTGTACATTTCTTCAACCTCTTCATCATCATGGCTCGATGCTGATGCATATATCATTATAGCCTTTAGTTTGTACCTCTTAGAAATCCTGAGAAGTAGTCTTGAAACCCTTGGTGATGTATTTTTGAATTCCAAATGTTGTTTTATATATATATATATATATATATATATAGACCAGAAAGCAACTCCACCTTTGCTTTTTTCACCGTTTCCATTGGTGAACAGCAGATTTCCACTTGATAAACTTATAAGTGATTAATTTCTTTTTCTTGTTTCAGTCAAGCCGATGATATTCCAATTCACGTTTTCTAATTCATTTTCCAGTTCTAATATCCTATCTTCACCGATGAGCGATCTTACGTTGTAACATGCCAAGTTCAGTTTTCGTGCACGGCAGCCTGGTCGTACCCAGAGATTCTTGGCACCCTTTGCTGCTTCCACTCTAATCCTCTAGCTGCCGTAAGAGGGGGAGTGAAAGCTGCTGGGGACTGAGGGCCATACTCCATGATGTCTATTTATAAACATCAATTTCCAACCATTCTTAAACACTGCCTGATTATCATGTTAAAGCCTTGTTTTCAGCTATATATGTATACAGGGGAGAACTATTTGTTTTTTGTAACTCAACAAAACCAAAACTTATTTGCCTTTTCAATTCTTCCTTCATACTGAATGCTAACGAAATTTAATCTAAATACAACTGCATCAACTTTTATTAACAACTACATGTCGTTTTTTAAACAAACAAATATACACGTGCCTTGAGTGACCGGGTTCAAGTCCGTGACTTCTGAATACGGTGATGTTTCTTGTATTCTGTGTATCTTGTAAACTCCTCTGACCGTTTGGTCGTCCCGGAGTATAAACAGAAAATTTATTTATTTATTTATCATGTAATAAGTTAGCATTAGAGAATGCAAGAAAGCAAGCTTATACAGTATAAGCCAAAAAAAAATAAAATAATAATAATAATAAATAAATAAAACCCTCCCCATTTCACCCATCCATTCACTGCAAAAGTTTGCCCAGCCCTTCGCTGAATTTATTTAGGCTGTCAACTTCCACAACAAAAGATGGAAGTCTGTTCCAGCAATCAACCACACGCTGGCTAAAGACAAATTTACGCACATCTATTCTATAGTGTATTTCCTCAAATTGAATTTATGTCCCCTCAGGTGTGCAATCTGAGCAAGAAGAATCCCATCAGAATTGAGCTTGCTCAAACCATTCAAGGCCTTATACACCTCAATAAGATCACCTTGCAGGTGCCTAGTCTCTAGACATTGCAGTTTGCAGAACTGAAGTCGTTCTTGGTAAGAGCAACCCTTTGTTCCCCTCACCAATCTTGTTGTCCTTCTCTGTACTCGTTCCAATAGCTCTACATCTTTCCTAAAATGAGGCCACCAGACCTGTATGTAGTACTCAAGGTGTGCCCTGACCCAGGGCCGGATTTACACATAAGCTAAACAAGCTACAGCTTAGGGCCTCACATTACAAGGGGCCTCGCTCTAACTTAAAAAAAGCTTCTTTTTTTTTAATATAGCTTAGGGCCACAACAAATTTAAATCCGACCATGCCATGACCATTGCCTTATACAAGGGCATCATCACCTCCGATCCCTCCTAGTAATATTTGGGTATTTTTCTTGTATAAATATATTTTTTTGATAATTATCAGTATTTCGAAACATTATTATTAAAATAAATGACCATGAATTTGTGGTTGAAAAATGGAACTTTAAAACGAGAAGCAAGTACTTCTAATAGTGAAACTGTGGTCGATGAAAACGAACACAATATTGTCACACTTCAAAGTGAGAATGAAGAATAGTACCCGTTTATTTCCCAAAATTCCGAAGTGAAAAAACAGGAACCAACTAATAAAAGACCAAAACGAAGGTGGGATGACAGTTATTTGAATTTCGGCTTTACTTGTGTTGGAAATAAGGATGCTCCTGATCCACAGTGCGTCATATGTAATAAAATACTGTATTAGCAATCAGTTCTTTGGCTCCCACTAAACTTGTGTTCCATAAATACACATATAAGTGTTCCATAAATATATTGTGAGATGAAAAGTGTTCCGTGACTAAAAAAGTTTGGGAAACACTGATCTACACAGTCAATATGGGTAACCTCGTCCCACAGAAGAACTATCACAAAGATATGCATCAATGACGCTACTACATTAACGTGGAAAGTGAAAGCGAGAATATCACCGGTGCTAATAACCGAAATAATCCAATAACCGAAATAAAACCTTTAAAGGAAAACAATAGTAATGATGATCTGTTAAGCACATCGAGTGAAATAAAAAATATCAACCCAGCTGTAAGGAGAAAAGAAGAGGAACTGAAAAAATGTTTCTAGAATATGCAAGCTTTTCAAAAGAAAGCAGATTGACTGTTGATAAGATAAAACAGTACAGGTGTAAGAAAATACGAGACAGCATGGAAGCGAACATTTCTTAAGAGCAGTTTAATTTGATGAACGATAGTTAATACGATCTACTGTTTACCTAATAATGTTCAGTATGAACTCATACCAGCCAGAAATAAGCCACCCAAAAAAAAAATAATAATAATAATAATAATAATAGATAGTTTGTGTAATGCAGAAACATAAAAGGGCATCCATCCAACCTGAAATAAATTATTCAACAAAAAACTTGTACTGATCTTTGATCCATATTATAATATTCTTTTTTTTTTTGGTAGTTGTTGGCGCATCATCTTCTGTGGCCATAATGCACCTCCCAAGGTTTTTGAAGTACTTTGATCCAAGCCCGAGGCGGGATTCGAACCCGCGACCTTTAGGTTGCCGGGCAGGCACTTTACCCACCCGTATGGCCCGGTCGGCCTATAATATTCATTTACGTTAATAATGCATCACTGGCAACCGTACTAAATGGTATATTACTCAATTACTCTGTTATATACTAATACAACTAACTATTCTATTATATACTAATACAGTCACAGTAGCCAAGTGGTCAGGAGCGGAAGTGCAGTAGCACACGCTCTTTGAGCAGACCGGGGTTCAAGTCCCAGACTGCTGAATACGGTCGATCTGCCAACCGCACTGGACCAGAGTGGCAGATTATGGTCCATTTCCCTCAGGATGAATTGTTGAGGAGGCTTCCATTCTGCAGTGGGTTGATAATGGCTGCACTTTACCTTTTACCTTACAACTATTCTATTATATACTAATACAACTAATACCACTAACCACGCACCAGCTCCATAGGTGATAACAGGTAGGAGCATTGCACGGTATATGATTGCCGTGCAATGTTCCTACCTGTTATCACCTATGGAGCCGATGCGTGGTTCACCCGCTCGGCCATACCAAGAAACACGAATAAATTAGAATCAATACAAAGGACAATACCTCTCTCTATTGCCAGAGCACGTCGCACAGTTATCACACCTGCGCTATAGGTGCTGGCCGGAGCTCTCCCACTTTACCCGAAAGTAGCCCAAAGAGGCTTGTATTATAGACTTAAAAAGAGGATACCCATAGAATTTCTGGAGATAGCCCTTGATACAACCAACACTTTCAATGCTGAAAAAAAAAAAAAAAAAAAAAAAAAGAATAGCCACAAAGCTCCATCAGCTATGTGGCTATTCTTTCTGCTCCCAAACAAATTGGGAGCAGGAAACCAGAGGTATGATTATCAAAAGGTTTCTGCCACGCGTGGCAATGATTAGCCCAAAGCCACCTAAGTTGTATGCACTGGACTTTTTACATTTATATTGACAGGTCACGGCTCCCTAAAGGCGAAAGTAACCTCCTTAGAGCTGGCTGATAAACCAAACTGTACACCTATGGCGAGAGTGAAGATTGGGCACACATGCTATATGAATGTATAATTTATGACAGCGCGAGAACACAGCTAATAGCACAGGTTGAGCCCCTTCCTAGGGGAGAAGAACATCTATTCATCATAGAACAGGAAAATTATAAAGCCTTTACAACCTCCACACAGAAAATATTCGAAATGCGCAGAACTATCCAGAAGGGCAATTCAGCCTCCAGCAATTAAACAATAGTTAAATTTTCTTACGTCTCCCACCACGCCCAGACAATGACCAAGAAGCCGTCAGGATAGAAGTATTCTGTGCCCTGACAGAAATCTGACACGGCAAAACCGGACTGACCTGGGTACACCCCAGGACCACCCTGCCATGTGTAGGAACCTGAGATCCATACCAAATAAATAACTATTTATGGGATGGGGATGTACAGGCAGCCAGGGAAGCAGATTAGCTGAAAAATATTAGTAAGCAAGTAGCAAAGGGACGAGCAATGTAGAATGAAAGAACAATGGATGAATGAATGGGCTGGGCACTGAGTGGGAGTGAATTATGATAAAAGGGAATAAATGTCAGTTTTGGTAAAAGAGAGAGTGACCCAGCATGACGGAAAGAGAAAGTGAATGAGTGCTATGGTGAATGGGAATGAATGAAAGAGCAAATATAATTGGCCGAAAGAATACAAAGTTAATAATAACAACACGATCACTGCATTCTCCCCTGGCCTATAAAAACTTGCAGCTAGGCCTGCACCACAACTGAAGAATAACAGAAAGTTGAGGTGCCCAGAGAGTGCAGTGCAAAAAGCAAGATCAAACAAATGAAATGAAAGTCAGAAGTATGAATGAGAGTGTAAGTGTGTGAGAGAAAGAACACAAAGCATAAATGTTACACTTAAGTGCACACTAATCCTAGTTTTAATCTTTTATATTTTTACTTATTTAGCTTAATTATGCATTAGTATTTAAATTTACATTACACACCACTGCAACCCCTCCGGAGTGTGAGAAATAAGATGGATGAGTGAGTGTGAGTAATATTTTCTGTTAGGTATATATATATATACCTAACAGAAAATATTTTTTCAAAAAAATTATTATAAAATGTAAGAAAAAAGTATAAAAATAGAATGCAAGTAGATGTTATTTGTTTTTTTTTTTAGGAGCATTAGCAACTAAGGCCATATTGCTGCGTGGATAAGCGATGGTCATTCCCTGACCTTTCCGCATCCTCCGTGTTTGGTGGTCACGGGCTCGAACCCAGATGTAACCAAGAAGCGTGCGCTACGCACTGCTGCTCCTGCCCACCTGGCTACGGAGGCGCCAATGCAAGGAGAGTGACAATGCTGATTATCAATTAAGTAAATGTGTCTCTCCATCCTCACCGGGCGAGGGGGAAATTACTCCCCTCCTTCGACCGTGGATTGCCCAGTGCCAGCTAACATATCCCACCCCAGGATCGGGTTGGGCATTCTGACATGGGCGGGGGACCCCTTCTGTAAACTCTTCCATTCACACGGGCGCCTTCACTATTTACAATAGTGACCAACGGCTGATGCTACTCCAGAATGCCTGAAGAACACAGACATCAAAAATAAAATGACAAGACCAAGGAAACCCAAGATGACAAACACTTGGAGGACACAAAACATCATGAAAGCCAACCTCCTAAATGTAATTCACAACCGAGGAAACGGTTCTCTGCCTTATTATGACCATCGCCAGCGGCGAACCGAACTGGGTGCCCTAACCTGGTCCACTTTCAAGCCCACACCCTTCACAGAGAGGAGGGAGGAGACAGGTTCTGTCTCCTCCTCCTCCCTGCCCATTCCGCCCAGAACAACACAGACATGACCATGCTAACCCGAATATGGTAGGATTTATTGCAGGCACCATCAAAGGTGCGGGATTTAAAAGTTATTGCAAACCCGAAATGGGTAGGATATACTGCTGGCACCGATCTAGGTGAGGGGTCTACAGGAACTATGCCAATGGCAATTACACAAGGACGCCTGTCCCCTGTGACTTGGATATTATGATGTGGTTACAAAGGAACTGGATGCAAAAAATAATTTTGATATCATATACTGGGATTTCAGGAAAGCCTTTTTTTGATACTGTTGAGCATGGAAGACTACTGTACAAATTGGAGCAGAATGGTATTAAGGGTATGTTGCTACAATGGATAAAAGAATGGTTAAGTGGGAGAAGACAGAGGGTGGTAATCAATGGGTGCTGCTTTTCGTGGACTAATGTTATTAGTGGAGTCCCACAGGGTTCGGTGTTGGGTCCACTGTTGTTTTGTATATTTATCAATGATATTGATGAAGGTATATCAGGCTTAGTGTCGAAGTTTGTAGATGATCCAAAGGTCGGCAGGGTTGTTAATGACAGTGTGTTACTGCAACAGGATCTAGAAAATTTGGGCAGATAGGCTGAGAAGTGACAAATGAAGTTTAACATTGACAAATGCTTGTTTGTTTGTTATTTGGTGTTTAGGAGCATTAGCAACTAAGACCATATTGCTCCGGGGATATGCGGTGGTCATTCCCTAACCTTTCCGCATCCTCCGTATTTGGTGGTCACAGGCTCGAACCCCGGTCTAATCAAGAAGCGTGTGCTACACACTGCTGCTCCTGCCCACCTGGCTACAGAGGCGCCTTGACAAATGCAAAGTACTGCATATGGGTAGAAGTAACCTCAGAGAAACGTACCAACTGTATGGTACTACACTTAAGGTGGTAGAAAATGAAAAAGACCTGGGAGTAATTGTGCAGTCAGATATGAAGTTTTCTGAGAAATGCAAACAGGCTGCCAGGGCAGGTCATGGGGTTTTGTCAATGATATACAGGAATTTTGCTAGCAGGGAAAAGGAGGTGATTGTCCCTCTGTATAAGGCAATGGTCAGGCCACGCCTTCAGTACTGTACAGATCTGGAGGCCTCATTTTAGGAAGGATGTTGATTTGCTTGGGCGTGTACAGAGAAGGGCAAGATTTGTGAGGGGAATGAAGGGATCCTCTTACAGAGAGAGGCTTAAGTTCTGCAAATTGCAGCGGCTGGAGACTAGGCACCTGCTAGGTGATCTGATTGAGGTGTATAAGGACTTGAATTGGTTGAGCATGATGAATTCTGATGGGATTCTTCCACGTTCAGATTACGAACCTAAGGAGGCATAAATTGAAATTGAGGAAAGACAGATGTAGAATAGATGTGCGGAAATTTGCCTTTAGCCAGCGGGTGGTTAATTGCTGGAACAAGCTTCCATCTGACATTGTGGAAGTTGTTAGGTTAAACAAATTTAAGGAGGAACTGGACAAACATTTAGAGGGAATTGTTTTATAATTTTTTTTTTTTTTTTTTTTTTTTTTTTGTTTATGCTGCATAAGCTCATACACTTGCTTTCTTGCATCACATGCCACTGCTACTACTTTTAAACTAACACCATTTCCTATGCTTCGACTAAACTAGGGTGGATTAATTCTCCCCTGTCAGCCCACCCAAACTCATTCCCATTTGAATCCTCTCTTCTTCTATGCCCTCTTTTCTATCTCTCTCTCTCTCTCTCTCTCTCTCTCTCTCTCTTTTTTTAATCTATTATTTTATTTATTTATATTATTTTTTATTTATTTTTTATTATTATTATTTTATTTTATTTATTTATTTTTTTTTTTTTTTACTTGGTCTCCGTCAGGGAGCTCAGGCAACCCAGACGGAGGCCAGCCAGTGTATAATGGGCAGCCTGGCTCACCTCCCAGTGGTGGTGGCAGGCAACGTGGGTTCCCTTAGGGCCCTGCAGCCAAGCCGCCCGAGACAGAACAACAGAACATAGCACTACTCTGTCATAAACCAGACACCACACTTTTTCTGGCTTTTACAGAGATTCTGTAATTCTTCACGAAGTACCATGGCGCAGATGTGGGAAACCATCGTTTTTAACAATAGGCTCCTGCCACTGAAATATTCGGAAACAAGAGGCTGGGTCTGCCAGAGTACTAAAGCGATCTCTCTACGCCTGACCTGCCTCCTCGGGCCAAAGTGTGGACAACGGGGGTCCCACTAGAGGTCCAACGGCTAAATGGACAGAGGAACAACATAACACGAAACTACACATCCCTAATACACTCTTGAAAACCTGTCTTTCACAGAGTTTTGCGGTACACAAAGAGAGTACACAACGCGGAAATGACGGAATCCCTGGTCCGTTTGTCAACTAACAATTTACATACTAATACATTATTTCCAATTAATTTTCGATGAAAATCTACAATTTTTATTTTAAAAAACAGAAGTTTGGATTCTTCATTCGTTCACCATAACGAATGCCGCAGTGATACTTATTAAATAAAAACTGAACGAAATATGCTAATTTGCCATTTTATTTGTGTGATGATATATGGATGTTCGCGCGGCATATCGTCCCTTATTTTTTAGTACTGCGAAAAAAGGAGAATATTTTGCAAATCAACAGCGAAAAAACTTCCCAGCAATTGGGAATAAAATACAATAAACTTCATTGGCAATGGAATGGGCTATTTCTGAAATCTACGAAGAAGATTAGCAAAAGGAAATTAAAATGAATACATAAATAATAAACCAGTAGTTACTGAGCGGTCTGTGCTAGGATGCAGTAGCATACACTTTTTAAGTTGACAGTAATTCAACCCCCACACGACTGCTAAAATACGGTAATGGTTGTAAGTATTCTTGTCAAAACGAGTTATAAACTCCTCTGACTTGTGTAGTTGTGCCGGTATTTAACGGTACATAAAATGAACATAATGGTGATTCTCATTGGCTCAAACGACTTAATTCGTTCAATGCTCAGAATGGCAAGTCAAATTTACACTATAAAGTATTTAAGGCAAAGGCCTCATGCTACGAGGTAGAATGACTAATATGTAGGTTAGCGCAAATGCATCATTTTAACATAGCTATCTACCAAAGTAGTTAAATTAATTAATTAAATTGGCATCGTTTTGGTTATATCTCATATTGTGACTGCCTTCACAACGAGTTGCCATGGTATTGTACTACCTCGAATAAATAACACTTCACCAGTGGAGAAGACTATTGTTATTTATTCTCAGCGGATACCACCACCCAGACGACACCGTTTCAAAGCTTGTTGGCTTCTCTTCGGTAGGTTGGCAGGTACCATGGTGTTGAATGTTTTTTTTTGTTTTGTTATTTGGTTTTTAGGAGCATTAGCAACTAAGGCCATATTGCTCCGGGATATGCGGTGGTCATTCCCTGACCTTTCCGCATCCTCCGTATTTGGTGGTGACGGGCTCGAACCCCGGTCTAATCAAGAAGCGTGTGATACGCACTGCTGCTCCTTCCCACCTGGCTACGGAGGTGCCTATGGTGTTGAATAGTAACAACCCAGTATGAAGTATAACTTCACAATATGAGATACCTGATGATGTGTAGTGATATAGACTAAAAAGTATTTAAGGACAAAGGCCTCATGCTACGAGGTAGAATGACTAATATGTAGGTTAGTGCAAATGCATCATTTTAACTTAGCTATCTACCAAAGTACAGGAAACGTGAGTCATCGGAACAGACGACCCTTCTTCCAATCACTCAAGGTCCAGTTTCGATGCTCGCGTGCCCACTGTAGGCGCTGCTGCCGGTGAACCGTGGTTAGCATGGGCACTCGGAGTGGCCTGCAGCTACGCTGCCCCATTTTCAGCAGGGTTCGATGTGTTATGACACATTACTCACATCACCAGCATTCCAATTACCAGTGAATTGCGCCACAGTCGCCCTTCTGTTGCCACGTGCCAAGCGGGAGAGCCTTCGCTCACCTCGAGCATTGATGAGCCATAGTCGTCCAACACCACACCAGCGGTTCGTGGGTTTCCCCTCCTCGGACCACTTTCAGTAGGTACTAACCACGGCTGACCGTGAGCATCCCACCAGCAGTGCCGTTTCGGATATGCTCTGATCCCGTCGTCTGACGATTACAATTTGGCCTTTGCCAAACTCGCTTAAGTCCGTTGCCTTTCCTATCTGAAGAACATGAGTAACACCGATTAACGGAGCTCAGTATCAGGTATTTTTTATACCGTTCCGACTCGCGCACGAGCCGTAGTTCACCTGCAGTTGGTTAGATTTGCATAACGACTCGCTGGTCATAATGTTTTGGCTCATCAGTGTATTTTTCCTAAACGCAAATTCAGGAGGAATCGACAAGCGTTCGATCATATTAATTTTCTTCATCTTCGTGATGGGTTGTTTTGTTGTATATAATTTCTCGTTTGTGATAACTGAATGCAATTTTAGTAAGCTTTTAAATTCCAACGCTAACCAACTTTTGAAAAATCCACAAGTATTTCTTATACAGCGTTTAAAAAGGGCAACGTTTTTCATAATGAATACACTGGCTCTTTAATCAAGTGACTGACAAATTTTTCAGGTCGCCCGACCCCACCTAATGGTGCTCTTTTCTAAAGGTAATGTAGGAAACAATTCTACAGACTGCAGTCTACAGATAAAAGTTTTTTCTTGTGACGAGCTGATGTCATGTTCTCTATTTAAAAACACTTTGTTCATAGACACTCACAATAGCAAAAAAAAAATCTACACTTGAAATAATATGAATATTACCAATTGGTTATCCAGAAAGTTTCCATAGTATTCATTTAAACAAGATTTAGGTTGGTTTACTAATCTTTAAAAGTTTCAAAATTGTCTCTGGAAAATAATTACAGTAATAGTAGTAGTGGCATGTGATGCAAGAAAGGAAGTGTATGAGCTTATGCAGCATGAGCCAAAAAAAAAAAAAAAAAAAATCTATACTTGAAATAATATGAATATTACCAATTGGTTATCCAGAAAGTTTCCATAGTATTCATTTAAACAAGATTTAGGTTGGTTTACTAATCTTTAAAAGTTTCAAAATTGTCTCTGGAAAATAATTACAGTAATAGTAGTAGTGGCATGTGATGCAAGAAAGGAAGTGTATGAGCTTATGCAGCATGAGCCAAAAAAAAAAATCACACCATTCCCTCCAAATGCCTGTCCAGTTCCTCCTTAAATTTATTCAACCTATCAACTTCCACAACGACAGATGGAAGTTTGTTCCAGCAATTAACCACCCGCTGGCTAAAGGCAAATTTCCGCACATCTATTCTACATGTGTCCTTTCGTAATTTGAATTTATGCCCCCTTAGGTTCATAATCTGAACAAGTGGAAGGATCCCATCAGAATTCAGCGTGCTCAATCCATTCAAGGCCTTATATACCTCAATCAAATCACCGCGCAGGTGCCTAGTCTCCAGCCACTGCAACTTGCAGAACTTAAGCCTCTCTTGGTAAGAGGATCCCTTCATTCCCCTCACCAATCTTGTTGCCCTTCTCTGTACACGCTCAAGTAAATCTACATCCTTCCTAAAATGAGGCCTCCAGACCTGTACGCAGTACTCAAGGCGTAGCCTGACCATTGCCTTATACAGAGGGATAATCACCTCCTTTTCCCTGCTAGCAAAATTCCTGTATATCATTGACAAAAGCCCATGACCTGCCCTGGCAGCCTGTCTGCATTGCTCAGAAAACTTCATATCTGACTGCACAATTACTCCCAGGTCTTTTTCATTTTCTACCACCTTAAGTGTAGTACCACACAGTTGGTACGTTTCTCTGGGGTTACTTCTACCCATATGCAGTACTTTGCATTTGTCAAGGTAATGCGTAAAGTAAGTTTCTCAATCAACTACTGTTTTCATGATGTAAAGATAACCTTACGCCACTCTTTCTGAACAGTTTCTAATTTTCATTCAGTATGATAATGATGTGTTGCTCCCTGTTGCACACTGGCAAAATAAAAAGAACGGTTAAGGAAGACGTACGTGGGTGTACGACTTATTTTATTATTTTTTTAATTGGTGGCTTACACAACTCTGATTCTCTCCAGCTCATTTATTTATGGAGTTGTAAATAAAAATAATAAATTTTCTGTTTATTCTCTGGGAAGACCACACAGATCATAGGAGTTCACAAAACAGAATGGGAATAGAAGAACACCACCGCAATTATCAATCACGTGGGCAAAACCAGTCGACTCAAACGCGTGGAAATCAGATCAATAGGCTTATTTTTTTATGAATAGAAGCGTGTTTTCTTTACATATTGCAAAGAAAATAAAAACGGCAGAAAACGGTGTTCGAAAACAGATTCAGATGAACGTAGCATTTGCAGCAACGCAACACTGAGTGATTCAAAACGTAACTGAAGAACATCAAGTCTACCAATTTTAACTCTATCAATTACTGTCTACAATTGGAGCAGCAAACAGTAGTCCAGTAGAAAAATTGGAGTAGGTCTGGAGCAGAGGTATCTAATCTTTTAAAGCAAAATTTTTCCTAGGTTACCCAGTAGTGGCCGACTATTTTCTGTCACATATTTCATTTATTTATAAATGAAATATGTGACAGAAAATTTTCTGTCATATATTTCATTTATTTATAAATGAAATATATGACAGAAAATGAAATTACAGAATAAAAATTAAATAATGCTAAATTTTAACATATAGGTTTGTGCTATAGCGTTATGTTTATATGTAGCCAACTACTAAGTAGTTACAAAATTGGCATCATTTAAGTATATCTGATATCGTGAATGCCTTCACAACGAGTAGCCATGGTATTGCACTACCTCGTATAAGTAACGCTTCTCTAATAGAGAAGACTACAGTTACTTATTCTCGGCAAATACCACAACCCAGACGGCACCGTTTCAGAGCTTACTGGCTCTTCATCGGTGGGTGGGCCATGATGCCAATTTTGCAACTACTTAGTAGTTGGCTACATGTAAACATGATGATATAGCACAAAACTATAGGTTAGTTAACTTCGTAACCTGAGGCTACTGCCCTAAACAAAATATGTAACTGCAAAATTTTAAATAATTTCCAAATTAATGTGTAATTACATACTCATAAGCTATAACCATAATCCTCAATACCTGATATAATCGTTCGAGGAAACAAGTGTATTTCTCATTTAAGGTATATTAAACGGCACAGGTGGGGGATAGTTATTTTTAATATGCGGTCCAAAAAGAAAGGCCTATGAAATCCCTCTGCAAGAGCAGAGAAATCTTTGATAAAAGTTAATGGAAAGGCAGCAGCAAACAGGCTCACTGAAGGGTAACGTTCTTTAAATTATTCATTTCTACTGAGTTCAATGAGGTTAGCAGGTGGCGGTACCTTCTAATCAGCATCCACCAATTGTAGAGAAGCAAGCTCCACCCTAGAGACACTTGTTAGCCAGCAAGGAAGCAAGCTATACATGCCTTTCTAAGGGGCTACCTGATCAACGTTGTACTCTCGACAAAGTTAATTAATATAATGAGATAGGCATCATTGTCATTTCCACAGTAAGAAACTTACTGTCAATGAAGAAATCAAGCATGCAAAAGCTAAAAGCACTAATGAGCCATTCAATAAATAAATTTCACAATATGAAGAACACGGAAATTTATTTTCATTTTAAATAGTTTCTGAATTTTTTTATTCCTTTCTCGCAGTCCATTAAAACTACACCAAATACATCAGGTCAGTCATTCTGTCACTAATTTGACCATCTATCAAAATGCAATTGATAGGATTATAGTCAAAATGCAAACAAAATACTTCCAGTGTTAGCGATTACACAAAATTCACTAAAAGCTTAATTTCACGATTTTCATTCGGATAAAAGTTTGCTTATGATGTGCTCTTTCTTTTTTAAGAAAAGTTTGCAAGTGCATAAAACGCCTATTGTGTTCCCGGTGTCTTTCCGTCCGTGTACAAGTAAAGACTCTACTCCTAGTGTACGGATTTTCATGAATATGTTTAGATCCTCTAAAAAGATCTGACAAGGAATCTAAATTTCACTGAAATCGGAACAGCGGAAATTTAGCTTTTCCTTTTAATGAAATGTAAAATTCTGAATTCTACATATAAACTTGAGTATTATATTTTAGATGTCTGGAGATTACTCGATAAGGAAAAGTCAGATCGACACTGAATTTACAGGGTCGTTCTGTTTGTTTCCGAAAAGGTCTTTTGATCAATTCGGGTTCGACTTCAGCACCAGTTTTCTCCCTACAGAAATAGTTATATTAGTTTTCGCTAATCGGTCATTATTCGGAAGGAAAAGCTGGATGAACACAAAATTTTTCAAAGTATGCTTTCTTGATCTCTGGGAAACATTTCAGACTAATTACGATTCCATTGGTTTCCAATTCTATCACAGACTGACTTGCCATTAATACCCACACATGCATAATTACAATACAGGAAAACTAATAATCTGTGCTGAAACTTTGAGCCCTTATGACAGCCACTAGTCTCCGTAGAACACACTCCACCATTTTTTTTTTTTTTTTTTGCAAAATACCATCTGATTTTTTCTGACATGCGGCCTTCAAAGCGGCGACCAGTCCAGCTCTGCTTTTTGGACAGTCTCTCCTCCCACGCACCCAACGATCCAGTTCATCGCAGAGGTTCTCTAGATAACTGGAATCAGAGTTCTGGATTGGCCAGTCCAAATTTATACACTGAGTGGACAGTTAGAAACGGGAATGTGACCTGTATCCTCAAACCAGTCCAGTGCTGGAAGTCTGTTAACTACGTCGATTGCGACATTTTGCATTCACAATCATAATAGACTTCTCGAAGGTGTACCAGCTCATTTATAGTTGTATATGACACATGGTGCTTGGGTAGGCCGTCACCAACTATCAAGGGAGAGGTGTCCAGATTTCAATGGTAGGACAAGGTGTGTGTACACACACAAACCCCAATTATATATAGAATATATACTGAGTGGACAGAAATCATGAGATACCTACCTAGCAACAGACAGACCCACCTTATGCCCGGATAAGAGAGGCATTGAGTCCACTAGTTCATGAAAGCATTCCACGGGTATTTCCATTCATGCTTGCTACACCGCCGTTCATAATTCCGTCACATTCCTGGGTGGAGGATCCAAAGCTCGAACGGCCTATCCAAAGCATCCCAAAGATGCTCATATGGTTCATGCCCAGAGAGCGGGGAGGCCATTCCATGGTGGTAAAATTTGCGGAATGCTCTTCGAAACATGTTCTAGTCACCGTGGCTCTGTGGGGAGGCGCATTGTCATGCTGGAAGAGTCCATTGCCCTGTGGGTACACGATGACCATGAAGGGATGCAAATAGTCTGTAATGATGGACACGTAACCTGGTCCGTTCAGAGATGCGTCTAGGCGTACTACAGGTTCCAACGTGTGCCAGTTGAACACGCCCCAGACCATTACCGACCGTCAACCTGCCTGAACAGTTCTTTGTTGACATGGTGGGTACATAGCTTTGTGTGGTTTCCGCCAGACACGCACCCTCCCGTCCACTCGAAATAACTGGAAACGGGACTCATCAGACCAGAAGACCCGTCTCCAATCATCCAAGGTTGGTTGGTTGGTTGGGTTTTATTGGCGCATTAGCAACTAAGGCTATAATTCGCAAAAACCTACCAATCATCCAAGGTCCAGTGCCGATGTTGTTTCGGCCAGATGAAGCGTATAGTCCTGTGTCGTAGTGTTAGCAATGGGACTCTGGTGGGTCGGCGGCTCCAATAACCTACTGTGGCTAATGATCGTCTGATGGTCTCGGTGGAGCCGTTTCTGGCACTTCATTGAAGTCGGCGGTGAGTTGTGCCACTGTCGTTCTCTGGTTGGCTGAAACAATGCGAGACAGACGTCGACGGCCACGATCATCCACCACCTTTCTCCGCCCACGATGAGATGTTATTGGGCAAATGGCGTATTCCCGATACTGTCGAATGGGGATATTGCAATTTCTGTACCACCTCTGCGAAAGAGTGACCCATGCTTCGGCCACCCACTAACTCATGACGTTTATCTATACTGACACGAATTACAGTCTACATGAATGTAGTGTACTTATATACCTGCCAAGCGGTGGTTTCGTCCACTAGCGAGAAGGATGACTGCGTCGCGATGCCCAGGGTTCCTGGGCATCGCGACGCAGTCATCCTTCTGTAAGTACACTGTAAGGACAGAATTCATAAATTCTGTCCTTACAGTGTATATTGGCGTTGATCTGAATTCCTTCTTGAATAATGCTCAAAACACGTGCGCGCGCGCGCGGTGTGTGTGTGTGGTCCCGACAGAAACGCTGCATTAACTTTGAAACAGCGGCTCCGGTCATTTTCAAAATTGCAGCATTACTGTTTTTCTGGAATATTCTTTTGCATCTTTGTACCAAATATATCAGTACGTTAGCCCATTTTTCCTACGCACCCCCACCCCCGATACAACAGGGGGGAAATATATATATATATACACACACACACAATTCTCACCTTACGACTACTCAAACGTCACATCGTAACCTTTTTGTGAACAATTCTTTAATACTGAATAGACGGTTTTAAGCATGTTATCTGATAATCGAATGTGCTTTATATGAAGAGCAATACGTACATCTTGTTTACGCATAACTTGTTTATTAACCCTACCTTTAGGGTTTAAAATGATATATTTTATAAATCAGCATTTCAGAACAGTCCGAACAAATACTGCACATGTACTTGCCGAAAAAAGTAACTGATCTATGCAAAGACAACTTCAGACTTATTCACGGATAAAAAATTAGATATTAAGTAGCAACTTTATATTGTTGCATTAAAAGCAATAAGAATTACTCCGAACTTACTGAAGTTCGAATGGCGGGGAAAAAGTAATACAACCAATACACGTTCTTCACATCACATACCTATATCTCTGAGAGGGAAAAATGACAAAGTTAACCATCTTAAATCTATTTTATATATTCTAAATAAATTGCCAATGTCACTAGTCATTTCTTTACTACAGCTAGCGGCCTGAAACCGTAATGTGACAAGATAATGGGAGGAAAAAAAAAAAAAAAAAAGATTTTTTTTTTTTTTTTTTTTTGTCATTTCCGATAATAGCTCGCTGTCACATCTTGTTACTCCGCCATCAGAAGACGTACATTTATTTAGCAGAACTTTTCTTAGCCAGTTCATAAAAATTCCAAACTATTAGAAAATATGCTATTAATTTTTTTGTCAACTGCTTACGCATGTCAAGCGTTTATTTCAAAAAGCCAACAAATTTACATTTATTCTCAATTACCACAAATCAAAAAATTAGCAGAGGTGGAATGCAAAATATTATTACATTTATGCAACAATTCACGTTTAATTAAAAAATATTAACTCTTTTCATATTTCATTGTACTTTACTTATTCCTTATTATTGTACTCTTTTATTTATTTTTATTTTATTTATTTTATTTTTTGTTTGTTTATTCAGGCAACTTTGTCTTTACATTATATTTTTAACCCCCGGCCACTGTCCGCGACGGGCAGTTGCAATTGCAGCACTATGTACATCACTATCTCGCTGTTGCAATAAAAGATTTCTCTCTATTTATACACTGGCTTGAAATCGTAACTGTCTTCTAAGAACTACATCGCATGCTAAAAACCTGAATAACTCAAGAGATTAATATTAGATTTAATAATAAAAATATTAAATACCTAACCAAGGAACATGGACTTTCCCCGGTAAAATTCCTATCATACAATTAATTTTATCCGATCTTCCCAATATGTAATTTGCATTAATGATACCCCCTTGTGTAGGCACAGACTGGCTTGTGACGGTAGTGAAGATTCAAATTTGGGAAGGGCTAAGAGAAAATAGTAGAGAGAATGATTATGGAGGAAAGATGTGCGGGTGACAGTATCTCAACAACAGCCAACATGTTTAAAAATTTCTTGTTTGGTCACTCTAGCAAAGTTACGAAAGGGGCCGCCAGGCAAATTCTTTGGAAATGGAGTGGACTTGAGCACACAGTAATCAAACTTATCATTGAATGTGAAAAGTTGCAGATGCGACTAGATGAGTGTGCAGCGAGATGCTCTCTCGAACCTATCCCCAGGTTCTACATTAACTTATGCTGATAACGCACAAAAAAAACCTAACGCTTATGTCTCTCCTTCTGAACCTTCTGTCCCTAAACAGTCGGCTTCTCCTATCTCAGCCGCTTCTCTGCATCCTCTCAATAAGCAAAATTTACTTATACTTAAGGCTGCACAGAAATTTTCACTTAAAACAAGCCACAATGTGCGTGCAGAAGTTACCAAAACTCTTAGGGAAAATCTCATATATGTGAAAATAACAATAAGGATGATTAGAAACAAAGGTTTAATAACAGAATCTGACTCTGAGGTTGAGGGTGATTGCATTACTTCTCCGCCTGCTTTCCCCGATGCAGGGATTCTATCTTCTTCCCCTAAGGGATAGAAAAGAAATAACCTTTCGCTTTACTACAAAGCCTAATGCAAAGGGCTGCACTCATTGGGTTTTTTAGGCCAATCACCCAAGATTCATAACGTAATTATAAACCTACCTAGACTCTACGTGCGCTGAATGCACGTAAATTTAGACCAATCTTTGCAGTAACCAAGTGCTATACCTTTCTCGGGTACGGAAATACCAGCCACACATTCCGTCAAGAAACACCAACCTTCGGCCATTGCCTGCGTAAAGGACACATTCAGAGAGTGTTCAAATAAGTGGTGCTTCTGTCTGTGAAAATTGTCGTGCCAGAAAACGGGACTCAAAACATTCAATACGTGACTCCAAAATGCTCTCAATTTTTTCCTGCCATGGAGCTTGTAAGACAACGGATCAACTACGAATAAATTGTCTTTTACCAGTTCTTCACCTGCAGATGAATCAATCTCTGAACTTGCCAGCTTAAACTGAATACTCAGCGGTCACGACTGGTGTCCGATGAAGTCAAAAAGGTACCCGACGAAATTATAGTAGCCTTACAAGAACCCTACCATTTCCGTGATAAAATAACTGGATACCCTATCCATTTATGGTTATTCAGCCAGAACATGAACCACATACTGCATTCGTCCGAGTTCATCCTAAATTGGACGTAGTCAAGATAACTAGTTTTACCAATCGATATGATGTTTGCGTAAGTGTCTCTACTCCGTATGGCAGTTACTCTTTAGTTTCACTGTACTGCGCACCAACTTCCAACATTACACACCATCTTGGCTATCATGAACAAGTTAACTACTCTGGTAACTACTGCCAAACTTATTATAATGTCAGATATTAATTCTGAATCCAGTCTTTGACACTCCGACCATACAGATTACAAGGGCTCACTCATATGAGACTATCCTTTCACATAAGCTAACTATTCTAAATAAAACGGCTCAGCTTATACTTTTAGCTCTCTAAATGGTAAATCAAATATAGTCTTCGTTGCTATTTCCTAAACTGTTTCTTCAACTATTAACGACTGGACAGTAAATATTAACATTTTCTCAAGTGACCATCGTGCGATTGCCTTCTCTGTGAACTTGCTCTGCACATATAATCCCCCATTACAGGATCACAGATTCTTTGCAATGCATCATGTGGAACCGGTTTGATGACTCAATCAACATGACTTCCCACTTGAAACCATAAGCTTCATCCATCAATTTACAGCTTCTGAATTAGCTTCCTATATTAATGATGCTCTCTGCCATGGCTGTAATAAAGCAGCCAAAAATAAAATTCACTGCTCCCATCCCACCTCCTTGGTGGAAGCCCTCATGGGTAGCACGGTTGGCAAAATCGCCGTTCTCCCCACACCGGGCGAAAAAAGATGAGTTGGAGTCCCGTCGATGACGTGAGGAATTTTTATGGGCCTTTTTTCACTACGTCCCTGAGTTAGTCGGTCTCAGGCGAGAGTAGCATGATTTTTCCTCCCAGAAACTCAAGGTTTTTTGTCCAGCAAACATAAAATCGTCCTCAGAACACATGAAATTTACAGACAATATACACGGAGAAATATGGCCTTAGTCGCTGATGCTCCTAAACCCTAAGGGCCACCCTGGGTGGAACCAGGAGCTTACTTTGCTTCGACAGTAAGTGCATAAATGCAGGCCAACCACATTGCAGGAGCTGGCCCTCTCCTGACATGGAAAAGCTTAAAAGAGAATATTAGGTACTCAAAAGACTACACATCAAGACCATCATCACCTGTAAAATCACATCTTGGCACAAAGTGGTTACTTCCACTCTCAATTGGGACCCATGTGGCTTTGTTTATCACCTTACCAAGAACAAATTCCATTTTCCTGATGACCATTGATCCTTACATACAAACAGTACCGAAATTTCCACCAGGAAGGACACCATTAACACTATCTTGGACATTCTGCTTCCTTCTGATTGATCAAAATAAGACTGCTCAACCACGCCTACTTCTGAATCTCAGCCATTTATGCACCTGGTGGACACATCTGTCCTAAAAACTAATAACTCAGGTTACCCAGGCCTCAATCTTCATGAAGGTAACTTTATTAAGAAATTACACAAGCTCCATCCAATGGTTCTTCCGACTCTATTAAACAAGCCTGAATGGAAGCACTTTTCCTGATATATTATGGAAGACAGCTCTTCTTAAATTAATTCCTTAACCTTCCAACATCCTGAGTGGCAAGTTTTCTGTTTTCTCATTTGGCCAAAACACTTTAAAGATTTATTGCTATAAGGCTCACTTCTCTTTTCACTAATACCTCATTGTATCAGATGATCAATACAGTTTCCGACCTGGACAAGGTACTGAAGAACTCATTGAATTCCTTTCTCTAGTTCATTCTACCAACTATTAAGTACATTATTGTTATTTCTGATTTCAATGCAATATTTGATCTGTTATGGTGGTCTAGCCTGTTTGCACACTTACATGTTGCTGATTGTCCTCTTTCTCTTTATAATCTACAAAATTAATTTGAAAATTGTAGTTTCTA